>NC_091120.1:142899487-143106987 GCF_040183065.1 Periplaneta americana
ATCATTATCAGTGTATGCGCTATTACTTTTAATATTTCAAATTTTTAAGTAGGGAAGAGTAGCAGGTGTAGGGGTGAAGAAGCCTGAATTATATACGAATAGCAACACATAATTCTGCTTGAAATTATTATTATTATTACTATTATATTATTATTATTATTATTATTATTATTATTATTATTTCTGTTCCTTGTGGTACTTAAAATTTCAAGGAGAGGAGAGGACCAGGTGTAGGGGTGGAGGAGCCTGGATAATATAGTAATAAAAACACATGATATTATTATTTTTAGTATTATTACTATATTACTTCTACTATTATAATTATTTGTAGCTTAAATACACACTGTCATATGAATTCACAAGTAGGAACAAATTCATTAGTTTCCTTCTTATTAAAATAGGTACTCAATGCTTTTGTCCTTTATCCTGTATTAACTTCAGATTAGAAGTGTACATATTATCGCCCTTTAAATTCATTCTCTTGACCCTTATTTTTCCTTTCTGAGAGGAGTGCAGTATTTGTATTCTACTATTATAGGCTAGAAATTATTTCATGCACTTTGCTTGAGTGTTCCAAGTATCATCATAATCTAGTAGGGTAAACATTGGTAATTTCGTGGCAGTGGTTATTTCGTGATACTTTTTCTTTGCTCTTTTGTGAACTAACCAATGGTGTTACGAGATCCAAATTTCCGCCAAGGGATTGCATATGTTGTCCAGTTTCCAGAAACATACAGCTAAGATTTGTGTGACTATTGTAGCTGCTTCAGTGAGCTTTTATGTTTGGAGAGAGCAAGTTTGCGTCGATTTATCAGGCATACAAATTTTGTGGATGTTTGTAATTACATTACAGGCTTATTACTAAAGGAAAGCATATGATATTTGGTACAAAGATTTATTGTATCTTCATGAAATTTTAGGTAATGTTTTTGGAATTTTAGATACAGCTGTAGTCGCCATATAGGCTTAGCTTTACTCATAGAAATCTTAGCTGTTTGAGGCGAAATTTTGTTGAGCATTAAGTGTTACAATTTTTAAAATAGTATAAAATGTATTACAATAGGAATTTTAGAAATCTGAAGACAAGATGTGATAACAAAAAAGAAAATGGAGACTCAATGGGTTCAGTGTATCTTCTGTTTGATTTGTTATCATGCTAAGTGTCAATGATAAGTGCTAGATGACTTGTAAGAATTGTGACAGAAGATGGAACATGGCTCCACCATTTTGGACCGGAGACAGAAGCAGACAATGGAGTGGCATCATGCAAATTCACCAAAGAAATAGAAATTCAAAAGTACACCTCGGCAGGAAACGTTATGGCTATTGTGGTTTTCGATTCAGAAGGACTCTTGCTTGTGGACATTATGCCACACGGAACCACCATTAATTCTGACAGGTATGTTGCAACTCTCAAGAAACTTCAAGTTCGAGTGAGTCGTGTTCGACGACATCGGGAGAAGCAGGATGTTCTGCTATTGCACGACAACGCACAGCCATATGTCAGTCACAAGACCACAGACCAGATCAGAAAATTCGGATAGACAACACTGAAACACCAGCCTTACAGTCCTGAACTCGCACCGTGCGATTACCATCTCTTTGGTAAACTGAAGGATCCCTTCGCGGAACGAGGTTAGAAGATGACTCCCTTGTGCACGCTGCTAAAGAGTGGCTCAGACGTGTTGGTCCAGACTTTTACCGTGCTGGTCTACAGGCCCTCGTTCCTAGGTTACATAAGGCAGTTGAAAGGGACGGGGATTATGTGGAAAAGTGACATTTTGTTCCTTAAGGATGCATCTAGGGCCTACATTCTGTGAAAATAGCAAAGCTATATGATAAAAATATAATTTTTAAACAAACGTTATGCATTACTTTTGGAGTTACCCTAGTAATATAGGCTATAGTAAAGTCCGTAATAAAAGTGTTCACCATTTCAGGGCAAAGAAGATCCCTTTTCAATTTCAGTTTTTACTTTTATTTCATTCTTATTATGTGTTGATATGTATTTCTATGTTTTCTTGCTATGAATATTAGACGGAATTACTATGTTTGAAGTTTTGTAACAATAAATGAGAATTTCATTTGACTTTAATGAATTTTTCCACAATTCTTCTACCTCTCACGAAATTATCAATGCAATATCACGAAATTACCAAGGTTATCACGAAATAACCAACCTTTCAGCTTAAGTTGTAAAAAGTAATTTTTGGCACATATTCAAGAACGTATCCAATCTTCTATGTCTCCAGATTTGTACAGAAAGTTATCGTCTTTTAGATGAAAAAATCGGAATAAGGATATATTTACACATTTGCATTTTAAATTAGTTTTCATGAAATTATCACGAAATTACCAATGTTTACCCTACATATAATTACGAAGCTTGAGGTGATTTTTTGCATTTCTCGCGATACAATGCTCTAAGTGGTTAGCAACCGAGAGTGCTATGAACAATAGACTATGCGATAGTCGATGGATGCATATTCCATACATATTGAGCTTCGTGACTGTATGCACTAGACTGTGGTATTATAATTAAAAATTCTTTATCGAACGAATATTTCTAGTCTTCTTAAATTCCTGTATAGTATTGTCATTAGCTGTTTGTTTTATCGAGTGATATTCTCTGCTTAAGAAGATTAAATAGAGCTTATCAAGATAGGCAATTAAGAATAAATTTCTGTAATACTAAATATATAACAATTAACAGAGACAAGAAATTCGAAATAATTTTAGAAAATAATATTAGAATCAAACTAGTGCAGAAATTTACATATTTGGGAGCACTGATGTATATCCGTGGTATAAATTCAGAACAATTAATTAATAAAATTCCCAAATTCCTCCTAATTTCCTTATTTAATTGCGAGTATGAATTATAATTCCATCAATTATTCTTTAGTTCACATACTGATCGCTGGGTATTCATTTCTTATAGCCTACGAATAAATGCCTACAGTCTTTGAAGTAGAAGCCTACTTTACAACGACAAGACAAGAGATGACATTGGATGAACTGAACGAAAAAGAATTAGTATCTATCACATAACAAGCCTGAGAGAAAATATATAAGGTAAAGGTTGGTAATACTGTGATAGAGTAATATTGTGATAGTTCTTTTTGAGAATTTATTACAATTTTACTGAGCGAGAGAAGAACCGGTTTTGTGCAGCAACTTGTCCACTAACATTCCCTTAATACGCTGACGCAAAAAACCGATCTTCCTGTCGCTCAGTAAAATTGTAATAAATTCTTAAAAAGAACTACCACAATATTACTCATATCACAATTTTACCAACCTTTACCCCACTCTAGAATGGTAATAAAGATGGAGGTGTTAACAACAATGACAAAAGAAGGAAGCTTTTGAAAGTAATAGAAAATAAATGTCATGACAGATTTCGGGGAGAAAAAAATATTATTAAAGCTATTTTCAGTGTCACATTTCTCCAATGCAGGCGAGCGTCAACAGACTCAATTGTGTGTGCTGGATATCACAGTGAGTACTCGTTGACGCTCCTCTTCGTTGGAAGGTATTTCCTCCCAGGTCATCAGACTTCACGCAAAGTGACTTCCTTTTTTATTTTTTAATTTTAGTTGGTTATTTAACGATGCTGTATCAACTATTAGGTCATTTAGCGTCGATGAAATTGGTGATAGCGAGATGAGGCCGAGGATTCACCATAGATTACCTTGCATTCACATTACGGTTGGGAAAAACCTCGAAAAAAACCCAACCAGGTAATCCGTCCAAGCGGGCATCGAACCCGCGTCCGAACTTCAGACCGGCATGCAAGCGCCTGAGCCGACTGAGCCACTCCGGTGGCCCGACTTCCTTTGAAGATTGTAGTTTATGTGCCATCTCTATCCAAAGATCTTGAAGAAGTAATACATCTGATCAAAATAAATTCTAAATTATGGTTTATTTAACGACGCTCGCAACTGCAGAGTTTATATTAGCGTAGCCGGTGTGCCGGAATTTTGTCCCGCAGGAGTTCTTTTACAAGCCAGTTAAGCACACTTAAATGCCACCTACCTGGCCCGGGATCGAACCCGCAATCTGGAGCACTGGAGGCCAGCGCTATGCCTACTACGTTACCGAGGCCGATCATCTTATCAATAATGTATGTATGTATGTATGTATGTATGTATGTATGTATGTATGTATGTATGTATGTATGTATTTTTTTAGTTGGTTATTTAACGACGCTGTATCAACTACTAGGTTATTTAGCGTCGATGAGATTGGTGATAGCGAGATGAGGCCGAGAATTCGCCATAGATTACCTTGCATTCACATTACGGTTGGGGAAAACCTCGGTAATGAGCCCAAGCGGGGATCGAACCCGCCCCCGAACGCAACTTGAGACCGGCAGGTAAGCGCCTTAACCGACTGAGCCACGCCGGTGGCTCGTATGTATGTATGTATGTATGTATGTATGTATGTATGTATGTATGTATGTATGCATGTATGCATGTATGTATGTATGTATGTATGTATGTATGTATGTATGTATGTATGTATGTATATATTTATTATATACGTATGTATGTATTCAAAGGCTGTACACTATCTCAAGTTAATGAATATGTATCCGCGAGTCATTTTTGAGAATAATAAAAGCCTCAGTTTCATTCTGACAGACAAGACTTACATTTAAAATTAAGAAGCGGAGTCATGAACAGCTGCATCCTTCAGTTCTCGTATACGGAGCACAGACACGGTCTGTAACGGAAAGAGAGCGGGACATGCTGAGAAAGTGCCAACGAAAAATGGAGAGGAAGATGCTGAACATCACACTCAGACACAGACTACGTAAAGAAGACATAAGGAGCCAAACACATCTCAAAGACGCAGCAGAAACGGCCGACAAGTTGAAGAAGAAATGGACAGGACACGTGATGCGACTCAACGAGAACCGGTGGACACACATCCTTACGACATGGGAGCCAAGGATTGGCAAACGCAGCGCTGGAAGACAGAAGACAAGGTGGACAGACGAATTTAGATCAAGTTTCGGCCATCTATGGTCAAGAACAGCGAAAGACCGACAACAATGGAAACTAATCAATGTGACAATGACTAGTGAACAATGGACCATTCAGTGTTAACCCAGACAGCATCCCAAACTATTACATTACAAAAGTGACCATCATTCCCGGAGTGGCTAACCGGGAATTGCTTGACAAGCCACCCTGCATAGTCATGAGGTCCTTTCACTTAAAGGGATTTCGTGGCTAATTCTTAATTCTTAAAACTCCTCAAAGGTTTAGTTTACGCAATTAATTTCCGCTTCGAAGTTCAACGCTGCACCACAGTCTAGTACATACAGTCACGAAGCTCAATACGTAGTGAATATGCATCCATAAATAGTTGATAACCACTAGGATCGCTACTATCGCCTCATCACAGACAATGCGAAATAGTACCGGCGCAGTCTATTGTTCCTAGTACCCTCAACAACTCAAGCTTCGTGACTGTATATACTAGACTGTGACGGCACTAAGAAGAAGCACAGCCGTGTCCTCTGGATTGATACTTCCTCCAAGACTCGGAAATGAGCTGTGAGGATTTTGTAAAAGCAAAACAAGAGGCAACAATTTGAAAGAGGAATTTTTAAGACTTTGAAGAGAATCAATCTTGCGTCCGATGCATTACAAAGATATGCGATATTTGAGGAGTCAAGCAAGGAACATCATTTTAGTCGAATTGAACCCAGCATTACCCCAAATGGAGGGGTGTCTGACGGTAGTCTGCGATGTGTCTGGATTTCCTGATAAATTCTACTTTACTCTTATATTTTTCAATTTGATATGATTTACTTTTACAAATATTCCTCATACATTTCCGTTGAAAGGGCCTTACATTCCGAGACTTGTCCAGACACTAAATGAGGACGACTCAGAGATGGATAGGACGAAGTGCTGCGGAGTTCACGCCTCGATCTCTGGATTAACTCCTCCAGACTTAGTTATACCTATGGGGAGCTCTAAGGACACAGTGTACGCCACAAAACCACAAACACTGGAAGAACTGAGAGTTCAGATTGAACATGCCTGTAACGATATACCATTAACAACAATCCAGTTGATGTGTCGTTCTGTTGTATGTCGTTGTTGGGAGTGTACTGTGGCGGAAAGGACCATTTTGAACATGTACGGACTGAAAGAATACAAAACCGCAAAAATGGCATTTCTGTCTCATCTCGTTGCTGAGAAATAGTGTTTCAAAATGTGTATACAATCAATTTGGGACACTCTGTATATAGGATGTACCAAATAATTATTATTCTTCTTTACAGGTACGAATAAGAAAATACCGAAATGAAGTAACTATTTTACTTATACGATATTCACAGGAACACAGATATGGTTCTTAAACTACAAAATGTGGTTCCAAAATACTGACGTATGGGAACTCTAGATCACCCAGATGTTCCATCTGTATAATTTCATCTGAATACAAATCGTATGAATCTGGATAGCTCTCTTGTCCAGATAGTGAAATTAATAGAAATTTTTCACGAATCAAAGTTTTTCAATCTTCGTCCATGCTTCACGTTTATAACAATTTGAGAGTGTTTATAGGATTAGAGGTCACATTTGCAGTATCTTACACATAATGGTCGAGTTTCATTGTAGTTGTGACGTATAATTTGAAAGGCATGTTTGATATTTCGACGAGCCAGATCAAAAGGAAGTAACTCAAAATTTAAAGTTTTGAAAAACCCGCATTTTAAAGATTCACGTTGCTGTGAAAAATCAAAGAAATATTGAAATATTACTTCAAATTCTGTTAGTGATGTTTTAAATATAAGTTTCAAATTAGAATGTGTTAAGTGGATTTTTCACAACAACATGGAATTTTAAAATGCAATTTTCTTAAAACTTTGAATGTTGAGTTGTTTCCCTCTTGAAATGTCCGTCGGATCTTGTGCTGTTACATTAAGTGTGCATGTTGCAGCCACCACATTGCGTAAGTTTAATTTAATTAAATTGTATTTCATTGTGAGTATGAGTTCTTATTCTTTAAATTCTTCTGTAGTTCACATACTGATCACTGGGTATTCATTCCATATATCCTGAGAATAAATGCCAACAGTCTTTCAAGTACTATTTTATAATGACAAGAGAAAAGATAACACTGAAGTGGAATGTGTACAAACTGAAACAAACAGAATTAGTATCTATTACATGACAGCTTGACAGAAACATGTAGAATGGCAATAATGATTGAGATGTTAACAATAATGACAAGAGAAAGAAGATTTGATTGTAACAAAAATGTAAGAAATCTTTTCGAGGAAAAAATCTACTATTAGACCTTTTTTAGCATCACATTTCTCAATGCAGGGGAGCGTCAACAGAGTCAATTGTGTGCGCTGGTTATCACAGTGACCTCTAGTTAACGCTCCTCTTTGTTGGAAGGTAACTATAAAATTTCTCAAAGCTCAGTTTATGCAATTCATTTTCACTGCGAAGTTCAATGCGGCACTAACAAGAAACGGAGCTTTGTTAATTGGGTTGGTACTTTCTCTGAGACAAAAAATAAGGTGTGAAAATTTTGTAATTCGAAGCAAGAGGTAACAATTTGAAATAGCAGTTATTAAGAGTTCGAAAAGAATCAAGTCTTGCGTCCGCTGCTGTACAAAGATATGCGATATTTGAGGAGTCAAGCATAAATTGGCACAGAACATCAATTTCAGCTAAATTGAATCCGGTATCACCCTAATGAAGGAAGTCTGCAATGTGACTGGATTTCGGGATACATTCTGCTTAATTCTTCTCTTTTTCGGACATAATAATCAAGTTTGATATGATTTAATTTTACGAATATTTCTCAAAAAGTTCTGTTGAAAGAAGTCAGTATCATTGAATTAAGTTATGACTTGAGCATATTTGTCTAATTCAACCAGAAAACTTTTAAACGAATATCCGTGCTACGAACTCATAAACACTTAAAAAACTGAATCAGGCCGACCTGAAAGGCATTATGTCAAAATTAAACAATTTTTTTTATTTAACATTATGAACTATATAACCAAGACCTATCGATCGGCTAAAGAAAGAATTAAGTCACCCTTCTCCTTGTACAAGAAACTGTTGCTTCTGGTAACGTGAACTGCCGAGGAAAGGATTAAGTCAGTAGTGTCAGAGTTGTAAGCTGCAAAACCGGTTGTGGAGCTAGATCGGAGCGTGAACTTGCTTATGTCTGTGAAAATACCGGAGCACGCAACCAGTCTAGTGGAGCGCTCCGCTCCGTTTAGTCTCTGTCTGACAACGCTGCATTAAGTCATTGATTTCCTGGCATTCAGCTCCGCGCAGTATCATGCGAGGTTGTCCAAACAGTGCTGCTTCCCGATTCCCACCAATTCCGCGGCCTTCTAATATCAATGTTTCAGTGTAATACGAGTCATAAGTGACTTTGTGTTTTTATCCCGCTTTACTCTATTTAACTTGTATTTTGCTGTATCATAAGAGATCTATTCTATAGCATTCTGTTCATTTAATTTTGAAATGCCCAGCAACAAAAAATTGAAGGGGAATACTTGAAAGTTCAGCTGCCATAAGTAACTTTGCATGTTTTACCCTACTGTACTCTACTTAGCTTCTATTTTGCTATATTTGTGTTATAAGAAAAGTTGTAATTTATGGCAGTCTGTTCATTTAATTTTGAAATGGCCAGCATAAAAAATTTAAGGGGAATCCTTTAAGTTCAGCTGCCATAAGTGGCTTTGTATGTTTCATTCTACTGTGAAGTACTTATCTAGTCATTTGATACATCATAAGAGAAGTTGTAAGCCACCGGCGTAGCTCAGTTGGCTAAGGCGCTTGCCTGTCGATCAGGAGTTGCGCTCGGGCGCGGGTTCGATTCGCGCTTGGGTTTTTTCCAAGGTTTTCCTCAACCGTAAGGTAAATGTCAGGTAATTTATGGCAAATCCTCGGTCTCATCTCGCTATCAGCAATTCCATGGACGCTGAATAACCTTGTAGTTGATACAGCGTCGTTAAATGACCAAGTAAAGAAAAGAGAAGTACCGTAATTTATAACAAGCTTCATTGAATGTAGGTGTTACTTATGTTACAAATAAATAATACTATGTAAAGCATTTATGAAATGTAAGTAACAACTACGAAGCTAAAAGCATTGCCAATTCTTCTAAACAATTTTTTAATATGTATGAGGCTTTCTATTATGGCACACATACGCTAGGAAATTATTCTACAGCTTAACATAAACATTAAATAAATTTACATGGTTTTCTTGACGATAAAATGTTTTTTCCTTCACCTGAAAAGTTGCAACAACTGACTTAATGCCTTTCAGTTCCTACCGATTCAATGATGAATTGTTTATAATGAAAGTGACAAAATGAAGAATAACGAATTTCATATTGACAATTCACACAGAACTCTTTCGGATGAAAAACTATTATTCCAGCTATAGGCTATTCAACCACTCATTTTCACAGAATGGGGGTGCATGAAAAATGCTATGATAAGAAATAAGTAACATCACGCTTTCTATTTCAAGTTTTCCTCAACTGGATATTACAATATTGCCTACTTGTAAGACTTTTCTTTGAGATAGTTAAATTTTATTAATCCTATGTTGAGTAGGGTTGTATTGAAAAATTTGGTTTCTTGTGGATTTGTGCTCTGTCCAGGGTTAAAAAAGAAATAGCCTAATTATGGTGAAAAGTAGATTGTGTAACATGTGAGGGAGTGTTTTCATGTCAGAATGAAAATATAAGTATCTGATGTATGTACAACGTTTCTCGTAATGTGAGAATGTAAATATTATTAACGATGGTAAAGGCAGCTATAGCTCACGCAAGAAACGATTACCGAAAACCAATGGTGACGTTGCTGTCTGTTTTGGCGTGTGTATGTAGGCACGCCGAGAGGGAGAGGTGCGGGCCGATGGAAGTACTGTCTCTTCCAAGAAGATGAACAAATGAGGACATCGCTGTGGAAATAAAGAACGTAGCAAGGGAAAAGTTCGAAGCTAATTAAACGTGCAACAAATGTTTACGAATGAAATGATAATACCGTGCGATACAAGACACGTATTCACATGCAATGGAACAAACTAAAGTCGTAATGTAACTATCACAACGCAAGACTGATTCTATCGATGTCATTTCTCTTCCGACTGTACTCTCGAATATCATTCAAGTTATCTCGTGACCTTTCCTCTCGCCCGCTTTTCCTTATCGCAGTGTTTGATTCGCATTCCTTCCGTCGGTAATCCGTAGTTGCGAGACCTATACAGAGGAGAAAAGTAAATTAATTTTGTAAGATAATGATACTGAAGTCGTCACATTGGCACACACTATTATTACAACCATTTCAGCCAGTGCTCTGATTTCAGCGATCCCAATTACATAACGCAGTGGACAGAGACTGAAGTGTGTGTTAGATATCATTTCAGTCTCTGCTTCAATCTCCTCTTCGTTAGTGGAATTAACCCTCCTACTGAGTTCAAGAAGTGAGTGTAATTTATGATTTGTGGGCTTGTGCCAATTTGAATGTTGCACGAGAGTAAGACATCTTGTAGTGACAATGCAGGATGTAAGAAACGAGATAGGTGTTTCTAAGTGTTGGAAAGAATCTTTTTCTATTAGTTTAATTTAAATATATGAAGAGTACGACGGATCATTCTAAAGGTTGTGGTGTAGGTGTTATTATATTACACTAAAAATTTTTATTCTCACAGGTGAGATGGCTATGATGTCTGCGCGCCTGTTGGAATCCGCGGCCGAAAACGTCACATAGGCCCTACGTAGTTCACATTCGCTGTTGCAAAAAGGAACCTCATGTCATAATGAACATTTTATATAAAAGCGACAAGACGTCCCATTTCGTGGTATCAAGATTGTTTTTGTGTTAAAATGTTTATATTTTTATCATCTGTCCCTATTCCCTTTCCTCATCACAAATATGAGAAAGGAAATATACCTGCAGTAAGCAAAATTTTGGTGAAAAGTTAGGATAATTTTATTATCGATGATGGTGCTGGCAGCTGCAGAAAACATGTTATATAGTACACAATATTATTCCAGCTAATACAGATGTCCCATTACATAATGCAGGGGAGCCTGAGGAGATCCTATGTTGTGCTTTCGTTATCATCCTAGCGTCTACTCAAGCTTCTCTTTGTTATGGATCATTATCCAACTACTAGCACTCAGTTCACTGAGGTAAAGTATTCTGCTAAAGCTAATAGTCAATGTTAATAATCATGTTAATAATAATGTCAAGGAGATTAGTACTGAACAAGCCAATTTATATAAATTGTGTTATCTTTCGTTAAGTGGTTTTATGTTTTATTTTATCAGTCTTAGTTATTATTTCATTATTGTTAATATTTTTGTATTATTATTATTATTATTATTATTATTATTATTATTATTATTATTATTATTATTATTATTATTATTTTGATTTCAGTAAGGCGTTTGATGTAGTTCCACATTCTATTCTTTTGTCTAAATTAGATAATATAGGACTATCGGTAACTAAGCTGGTTTGAAAATTATTTACACGATAGACAACCTAGTGTACGAATTTCGAATACTCTCTCTGATCCATTTAATATTATTTGTGGTGTGCCCTAGGATTCAATTTTAGGACCTCTTCTATTTTTAATCTTCATTGACGACATTTGCAAAAGAATAAGTTCTGACTATCTATTATTCGCTGATGATCTTAAAATTTTTCGAAAAATCAATAGTGTTGCCGACTGTCAATTTCTTCAGGATGACATTAATTCAATTACCAATTGGTCAGTTGATAACGGGATGATGATTAATGAATCCAAAACTTACGTAATATCATTTTCAAGGAAAACCTCTACATTAAAATATAACTATCATCTAAAAAATGTATTAATTAACAGAAAAGATTGTATCAGAGACCTCGGTGTATTGATTGACAATAAATTATATTTTCACAACCACATTGATTATATTTATAACCATGCAATAAGAATGTTAGGAATAATTCGGTCAATTACTTATTCTTTTTCAACACCTGACTCTCTTTTAATACTATACTATACATTAGTGAGATCGAAACTCGAATATGCATCTGTAGTTTGGAACTCTATTACTAGTTCTGATTCGGCAAAACTGGAAAATATTCAAAGGAAATTTATTTCATTATGTTATTACCGATTCCTGCCTAATATCTCTGAGTATAACTATGATAAAAAATGCGAGCACTTTAAATGTCGAAGCCTGTATGCCAGACGTCATGATCTCGATTACTTATTCTTATGTAAGGTCCTTAAAGGTGACATTGTCAATCTTTCTTAAACAGTGTCAGCCTTCATATTCGTATGAAGGACATGAGACATCACAAACTCTTCTATATTAGAAATTCTAAATCTTCCTCGCTGGTCTCCAGATGTATTAAACATGCTAACTTACATGTAGGCGATTTCGATCCATTCAATGTATAGAAGTACTGTATTAGAACATAGCAATGTCTTTGCTAATATTAATTGCATTATCTTTCTACATATATTGGTAATACTTTTGCATGAATCAACTCCTTTCCATAAAATATTATAGTATTAATTCTTGTAAACTAATCATTGTAATCTATGTTCTTTATTTTGCTGTTATCTCTATTATGTAATGTGTGCCATAAGTTTTCCATTTTATTGCATTATTTGTATCACTGTGCTGGACTTTTATTGGCCTATGGCTGTTGTCAAGCAAGCAAGCAGGCAAGCAAGCAAGCAAAAGCAAGCAAGCAAGCAAGCAAAAGCAAGCAAGCAAGCAAGCAAGCAAGCAAGCAAAAGCAAGCAAGCAAGCAAAAGCAAGCAAGCAAGCAAGCAAAAGCAAGGAAGCAAGCAAAAGCAAGCAAGCAAGCAAGCAAGCAAGCAAGCAAGCAAAAGCAAGCAAGCAAGCAAGCAAAAGCAAGCAAGCAAGCAAAAGCAAGCAAGCAAGCAGGCAAAAGCAAGCAAGCAAGCAAGCAAAAACAAGCAAGCAAGCAAAAGCAAGCAAGCAAGCAAGCAAGCAAGCAAAAGCAAGCAAGCAAGCAAAAGCAAGCAAGCAAACAAAAGCAAGCAAGCAAGCAAAAGCAAGCAAAAGCAAGCAAAAGCAAGCAAGCAAGCAAAAGCAAGCAAGCAAAAGCAAGCAAGCAAGCAAGCAAGCAAGCAAGCAAAAGCAAGCAAGCAAGCAAGCAAATATTATTATTTCTATCATCAACATTATTATTGATGTCTGTAAAATTTATGTAGACTCTACTGGACTGTACCCGAGCACGAGCATATGCTCATTTTCGGGTATCCATTCAAATGTAAATTATGGATGAAATTGAATTTGAATTTGAAAAAAAAACTGCTCAGTTATCTAATAGGATAGAAACGTCCCAAATCAAATTTTTTCGACTGCCAATTATTTCATAATCTATAATGCTGGATATCTATCCCTAATAAAAAAATGTCGAAAATTCGCGTTTCTTCGATTTCAGTTATTGTGTCTATTAGACCAACAGTTTATGATGCAAGGCACTTATTCCTAGTCGAAAAACCCCTAGAAAAACCCCAACTCCACCTGAAACAATCTTGCACACGAAAATCGTGATTATATGTTGTAGCAATAATATTTTGCGCTCCAACATAGCGCCAAAGTTGTTTTAATTCATTATCTAAGACAATATCAGAGACATCTTGTATCGATCATGCAAACTGTCGTAGTACAATATAGAAAAAACATTCTTAATATATGTGTATATTGAAGTTGAATCGTGAATTGCAGATACTGCACGTACCATTTTTTTTGTCAAATTCAGTTTTTCAAATCGTTGTAATATTCATACATGAGTCTTTCAAGTGGTGCAGAAATCCCACAAGTCCAATTCTTAGTGTAGGCCTATATTTCACAGAGGCAAAAATTTACAGTGATTTGATGGACATTTCACGAATATCATAAATCCAGAGCATGTGAAATTTTTTTAAAAGCAAAAATTTCAGTTCGCTTTTCTTTGTTTGTTTTTTTATACGTTTAAAGAATTAATTCACCCTGTATGACAGAGTAACAATTATTGTATACAAATAGTTTGAAATTGAATCAATAAGGCAGAGGTACTCAATACGCTAGGCTGTGACGGGGAATTTCATGCCACACATCATCATCATCATCATCATCATCATCATCATCATCAATCATCATCGTGTCCTTCATGTGTTAGACGCTAGTGGATCCGTTACGCGCACAGGTGGAAATCGTGCCTCACTTGAGAATTTGTGCCTCACTGACCTTCACAGAGCTTATCGCTCTGAGTGACATCATCTTCACAGTCCCCGTTCCTCCCTCACATAGCTCCTAGGCGTGGGCAGGTTCTGTATCAGTTTCATAAGCAATATCAGTGGTGGCATAATGGCATTATCAAAGCAGTGTGTACGCGTTAGAAAACGATTATTTCATGAGAAATGGGAGGAAGAGTTTTTTTGCTGTTTAGAAGGGGAGAATATACCATGTATGTTATGCTCGAAAATCCTATTAGGCATTAATAAATTTAATATACAACAACATTACTCCTTATGTCATAAAGAACATGCTGAATTAGAAGGTAAGACAAATTAAATGTTATTTTTCGTACTATTCCGAAGAAAATTTATAATCTTAACATTTGCATAGTATACTAAATACGACATTATACCTTAAACACGCTACATTAAAAGGTACGAGGAATTAAATGTTCTTTGTACGTATTATTTCCAAAAGAAATTTATAATATATTTATATATATATATATATATATATATATATATATATATATATATATATAGAATATGCATAGAAAACGAAATATGATTTTCTGAAATTATTTTAGGTCGAAAACGTGCAAATCTATTAAGTAATCTTGAGAAACGCCAGAATATTCAAGAAAATGAACGTAGACAACGTGATGGAATATTCTCGCCTGTGATTTAAATCAATTCAATGATGGAGAAATAGTAAAGAGGTTTATGATTACAGCTGCCGAATTAATTTTCCAAATTGAATAAAAGTTTTCGAGTCTCTCACGTTAACCAAGCGCTTTCCTAACAATTCGCCACTGACCGCCTTAGCGATAACGATAAAGTGACGCAGGTCACAGCAGTTTATATTTCCCATCCTACTCTGCAGTCTCCTCTCCTAGTAAACAAACTATTTCAAATCGAGTGCCTCACGTAACCGAAAATTGTGTATGCGTTACGGCCTCATGCCAGGTTTTCGTGGTCTTCCCAAATTTCTCCTTGCTTTTGGTACGTACACAAGAAATTGTCTAGGTCATATAATGTGTATTATTATTATTATTATTATTATTATTATTATTATTATTATTATTAGGTAAGGAGAGGAGAGGACCGGGTGGAGGGGCCTGGAAGTAATAATAATAATAATAATAATAATAATAATAATAATAATAATAATAATAATAATAACAGTAATAGTAAACATGTTAATCATAAAATGTTTCCATTCATTCTTCAGAAGAAACCGATTAAATCTTTTAAACAAGCAAATCCCACCGCAGGGAAGCGTTGCAGACCCATGAGTTCAGTTTTATTTGCTGCTGCTTCTGCTGCTGCTACCACGTACTACTATCTACCTACTACCTACTACTAACAACTACTAACTGCTACATTATCATGAATGGTAAGGCGAGGAGTGGACCAGGTGTAGGGGTGGAGGAGCCTGGAATGAATTATGATGTTCATGATAACAATAATAATAATAATAATAATAATAATAATAATAATAATAATAATAATAATAATATTTTTGTTGGTTATTTAACGACGCTGTATCAACTACTAGCTTACTTAGTGTCGATGGGATTAATGATAGCGAGATGGTATTTGGAGAGACGAAGGCGAAGATAAGCCATAGATTATCTGACATTCGCCTTACGAATGAGGAAAACGTCGGAAAAAAACCCATCCGGGTATTGAGTCCAAGACGGGAATCGAACCCGCTCCCGAACGCAGCTGCGGATCGGCAGACAAGCGTCTTAGCCAGGGATGAGACGATATTAGCTCCCAATCATGGTAGAAGAGCTCGACCTTGATCACGAGCGCATAGCGCATCCACTGTAACGTAGACAACAGGGATGTACATGCATATGCAGCGAATAAAGGCAGCAATTATTATAATAACTTGCGTTACTAAATTTCTGGCTATGTAATAGGGCTAATTACTCAGTTATTTAATATACATGTACATATATAAACAAATCGCAAAGGGAAAGGTTTTTTAGGAACAAAAAGAGAAATAGGAAAAGTTAATTGTATGTAAATCATTTTATTGTTAAAGGCAATTAATTATTATGTAAATACTTCACTTCATTGGTTAGGAGAAACTAATAGGGTCTACCTGCTCGACGTGAACTCCAAGTGCTTTTGAGTATTTGTTGAAAAAATAATAATGGCAAAATTGATTGAAATAGAGTATATTGATTGTGTGATTTTGAAAATCTAGTCCTTACTCTCCAATCGTGATTATGTAATGAGTTTTCTTAGAGTGATTTGTGAGATGCACGAAAAAAAAAAAACAAATTGATTAAATTAAGATATTGAGAGCCATCGTAATTTTGGGGTCAATCATTTAAGGGGATATGTATGATTTTTAAAACTTCCACAATTTTCGGCCAAAGTTTGTGACATTTAAACTATATAAACAGATCTATAATAATATCATCTGTACAAAATTTGGTGCAATTAGGTCTAATAGTTTTGAAATTATATTTTTAAGTATATTTTTATATTGACGTTACTAAAAAAGCTCCTTGCATCAAAGTTTTCAAAATGTTTAGTTCATATTTGCTCAAAATCCTGAAAATAGTTATTGGAATAAAAGTGAATTAGCTTTTTGAGCTTAGTAATAGTATAAGTTAAAGTGCAATCAAAGATAAAATATTATTTCTAAATTAAAGAAACAGATAGTCTAATAAAAGTAAATATCCAGAAACAAGCAACAAATAAAACATCAACAATACATTTAAAATAAAGAAATAAAAGGAATCTAGATACAGTCTACTGAGCCAAATGTAAATTAATTTACCTTCGATGTCAATTCCGAAAGCAATTTATTTCTCTCTTCTCCTGAATAATGCCTATATATTTTTTTTCATGTTGCGTCTCATAATGCCGTTTTATGTTGCTTTTTTGCAAATGATATATTTTTTACACAACAAACACTGGACTTCATCACCATGTTCGAAGCATAAATATTGTATCTTCCACTCTTCCTTGAAAGCTTTATTGTATGAGCGCTTCCGTTCCGTCATGATGCGCTGTGTTCTAAGATCTGTACATCCTTTAGCAATGTTTACAGGTAAAAGAGCTCCGCGCGCGCGCAGCGGGCAGAAAAGAGCTCTCGCTCTAAGTACTAGTCGCCATCGTAAGACTGGTCTTAGCCGACCGAGCTATGCGTGTGACTAATAGTAATGTTAATAATCATAAAATTGTAGTAGATAACAAAATAACCTCCAGATATGACTCATTTAATTTCAAAGTGACGAAGCTTTCAGTAACAGTTTCCAAAAACAAACGTTATTTGTCTGCTCATCTTGGATGAATCTGAAGAAAGAGAAAAACCTAATTTAAGGGGTTAGGTACAGCTTAAAGCAGTAAAATTTTTGGAAATATTCAATATTTTCTTCCTTCATTACTGTATCTTGTACAATAATGAAAATTGATATGTGTAAAACACTGGCCTTCTGCTATACGAAAATATATATATATATATATATATATATATATATATACGATTAAAAAAACATATTTTTTTTATTAATTATGGTGGCAGTTGACTGTGCAGTGATGAAGCGTTTCCCTCATAATTCATAAACTTGTTAACTTTTTCATGTTCTTTCTCTTTTATTTTAATGCCGAAACTCATATTTACAATACTATATTCCTTAATAAATAATATATTTTGTTATTTTGTGTTAGAAGAAAATACTGATATTTGACCATTTTTTAAAACGAATTTTTTTTTATCAGACATTATATCAAAGGTAGAGGAGTGATCTTGCATCATGTTGTTGATATGCCATGTATAAATACATACAAAAAAATTCATCACAAAATGTTGAATAGTTTTTGTGTTATGTGGGAAAAGCTTCATCACTGCACAATGAACTGAACTTTGAAAAAAAAAAAAAAGAAAAAATATAAATATTTTTTTTTAATCATAAAAATATTTTTTTTCATATAGCAGAAGGACAGAGCTTTAAACATACCAATTTTAATTATTGTTCAAGATACAGTAATGGAGGAAAAAAATGTTGAATATTTCCAAAATTTTACTGCTGTAAGCTGTACCTAACGCCTTAAGCGGCGAAGTTAAAATTATTGCTCTTTACATTTACGTATTCTTCAGCTTATTATTTACTTTTACTTATTTTTGTAGAATTATGTTCATATCATTTACAAATATGAGTTAACGATCTGTACGTACAGCACTGTGATTAAGTATTTGAGTGGCATGAAAGAGTCTGTCGTAGACTCATACCATATTTTGTAATGTGACAATGCTAAGTACGATAAACTTTAGGTGTAAATAAGTACTACATGTTAGTGTCAGTCATTTGGAGGATCTGTTGTGAGTTACAAAATGATAGGATTTTAACCTAGGATTGTAAATAACATGAAAATACGTAACTTAAAGTGGAAAATAAATTTAATAATATAGCAAACAATAATCCATAGCGATAGATAAGTTTAAGCTCATATCTTCTTAACCCCTTGAAGCGCAGTGGTTACAGTACATAACCACCTTTTAAATTTGAGTTTCCTGCCTACTTACAGAGTGATTTTTATTTCAAAACTACTGCGCTGCGTTCACTGATCCCTAGTAACTGTGGAAGAATTTTATTTTTCCTATATTTGTGTTGCTCCACTAAGATGGCCGATGTTGTTGTGTATAGTTGGGGTGTGGAAGACTCGCTACGTGTTTTTATTTCAGTTGTATGCTAAAAATCATAGTTACGTAAGTTTCTATTTAGTATTATTTGTCTTTCGGTCTTTTAGAACATATTTCAGTAACAAGATTGTAATTTCTTCGACACATGTGGCGTCAATATAGAAATAATGTGGTGGTTTCAAACGTAACCACTACGCAAACAGGGTAGTTATGCTCACCATATCCAACAAAATGTTCCATTTTTGTGTCAGCTTATTCATCATGGCTACAAGGAAGAGATGGTTGGTGACAATCACAGAGTGTTTTTGACAACTTTTTCACAAGTTTGAATCTGATGATCTCTAAGGGAGCAAAATATGTATGCATGTGGTACAGTTAGACATGGGCGTATTGGTTTACCACACGACGAAAGAAGAGACCGCGACATGAAACGTGGTGAGAGTGACAGCCGTACGTCATATGCTGGAGTGTCCTGGCTCAAATGGAAGGATAGAAGATCCATTCTTTTCCTTTCTAATTACCACGCAACACATGTGAAGTGGTACTTTGCCTTAATGAAACCAGAAACTGTTTCCTTTTGTATCATTCGCAATACGTCTGAAAACATTGTGTTCTGCAGTATTGCATAGTGGTTTTACCATGAAACCACACATTTTGTGTAAAAAATGGAAGTTTTTAAAATTTTTAAAATTTGAGGCACTTCTCTTAGACAAATAAAATTTTAATTTTATTGCAAACGCAATTTTTTATTTCCTTCCCAAATGCGTGCATCAAAGGGTTAATCTGTTTTCATGACGTCTCCAGCAATATATTGTTTAAGTATTTAATAACTATAAAGTCAGTTTCCAGACAGTTGGTCATTTTCTAGCTGAAGTTCATTCACCTGCTGCCCAGCGCAGGGGAGCGTGAAAAGGGTCAACTATGTGTGTGTGATATCATAATTGGCTCTATTTCACACTTCCCTTTGTTGGAAGATGATTATCCAGCTGTAAAGACTTCAGCTGACCGAAATTAACATTTTTAATGAGGTAAAAAATCCAGCATCAAGAAAAGAAGTTGAGACACGTGAATTTGTGCCACTATCGATGCTTCAGGAGGGGCAGATATTCTTTTAATGGAAAAGCGAGAGGTAACACTCAATTAATTAATCACTCATTGTTAATTCTTCTAATTTGTAGAAATCTTCAAACTGTAATTTTGAAACTGAATTGGTAATTATAGGGTTGATCCGTTTTGGGGAGTCAAATTAAAAACGCTGTAACATGAGAACTGTTTCTATTTATTTTTCAGTAGTAATCTGTAATACAGTCCGGTGGCAATGGTTATTAGAGGAGAAAAATTCACTCCGGCGCCGGGGATTGAACCCAGGATCTTGGTTATACGTACCAAGTGCTCTAACCACTGAGCTACGCCGGAGTTCAATCCACAGCACCGGATCGAATTCCTCTCCTATATTCTTTTTCCCTTTGTTGCTTGACTGCAATTTCGAAATATATGTTGACAATTAAGTCAACTGCCATTATATAAGGGGCGCACTCAATCGAGTGACTTGATGGCCGAGATTTCACAGTAATATGCACTGTTGGGCGGAGAAACTACGTAAAGATTAATTTTTGGTCCTACAGAATAACAATGGTAACAATGGCGTCGGAGCGAATTTTTCTCCTCTAATAACCATTGTTATCATAACAGATATATTCTGTAGGACCAAAAATTAATCTTCACGTACAGTCCAGTAGGATGGGAGTTTTTCCCACATTACACCTCAACATGTCACCATTATGTACACAACACAATTCATATCGCGAGACTTATTTTCTTCTATATTAAGCTATGTGATCTAACACCTCAGCGGTGGTTATGTTTCCTGCAACATAACGTATCATCTGATAATCTTGATCTTAGCCTAGGTTTGTGAGGTTCATAAGTGCTCACATACGTGCTTATAAATAATTTGCTCCGCAAATATTCGTACCCTGGATATATTACCCGGCAAAGCGACTTCCAACTTGGCCCTGTTCACAGAATATTATATATTTATTAATTTGTCCTACAGAATAATATCTGTTATATTGACAATATTAATATTTGAGGAGAAAAATTCGCTCCGGCGCCGGCGCCGGGGATCGAACCCGGATCCTTAGTTCTACGTACCAAGCGCTCTAACCACTGAGCTACGCCGAATTCAATCCACAGCACCGGACCGAACCCCTCTCCTTCATTGTTTCCCTTGTGGCCTGACTCCAAGTTAGCCATATATGTTGACGTATATGTCCAATGTCAACTGCCATTATACTAGGAGCGCACTCAGCTGAGTGACTTGTTGGCCGGGATTCTGCAGTTACGTGCACAGTAATCTGTACAAATCTATGCACTGCAGCTATGAGAATATTATATATTTATTAATTTGTCCTACAGAATAATATCTGTGATATTGACATTATTATTAATATTTCACGAGAAAAATTCGCTCCGGCGCCGGGGATCGAACCCGGATCCTTGGTTCTACGTACCAAGCGCTCTAACCACTGAGCTACGCCGAGTCAGGCCACAAGGGAAACAATGAAGGAGAGGGGTTTGATCCGGTGCTGTGGTCAGAGCGCTTGGTACGTAGAACCAAGGACCCGGGTTCGATCCCCGGCGCCGGAGCGAATTTTTCTCCTCAAATATTAATTGCCTGTTCACAGAACTTTTCCTGGCTTAAACAAAGGACATCACAATTGTAAGGAACATTGCCAAACTGAAAATCTATGGATGACTTATCTTGAGAATTTTTTGGACAGAATTGTAACGAGTATACGCTATTAGCATCATACTCTTTTTGTAACTTATTCTGTAAACTTATATGCAGTGCAGGGAGGAAGAACCTCTACAGTACATTAAGCATACATTTATTACTATTTAATGTCAATAAAACAACAAAATTTCAATACCTCATTATGTACATCAATTAATAATTTCAGGCGTTTCACATTGCTTCTCTTTGTAACTAAATGCTTTCCATACATCAAAGAACATTATCTCCTCTTTCACTCATAAGAAGTGAAGAGTCCCGTCAGCCTAAAACTTACTGAACGACTTCTTCCTCAATGTCTAATGTACAACCCTTGAGTTCATCAGTGACTTGTACCTGCGTGCCCTACGTGCTCTGAACAGCGCATACGGGCGATGAGGTACTCTTGCGCTCTCGTTGACAACACAGATATAGAGCATTAAGAATCATTTTCCATTGAGATTATTCATTAGCAACTGTTAGGAAAGACATACCATGAAATTTCCACCAGTGTATAGGACAGATGCTCACACAACATCATGATGAATTTGCTGAGCTACAACAGGAAGCGAAATCCGATAACGAAAACCATCTATAACGACTAGGGTGGGTTATTGTGCTGACGCGCTTTACCTCCATTGTGGTTGGACGGTTGTTCTGCTGAAGCCTTGAAGCTCAGGCCAGCAGCAGACGACTGGTCGACCTTGGCCCTGCATGGGCTGTCGGGCCACTGATGGGGAATAGAGAAAACTTAGAAGCACAGGGAAGCGTGAGTGAGAGGGGATATGTCGTGTTGATAAACATATCTCCTCACTCTCATGCTTCTCTTTGTTAGGACTATTACCATGTCGACATAATTTGATTCTCGTTTTCTCGTAAATTTGAGAACATGCAACCAAGCTATATTTATTGTTACTATTACTTACTTATGACTTTTAGAGAACCCGGAGGTTCATTGTAACCCTCACATAAACCCACCATCGGTCCCTATCCTAAGTAAGATTAAACCAGTCTCTACCATCGTATCACACCTCCCTCAAATCCATTTTAATATTATCCTACCGTCTACGTCTCGGTTTCCTCAAAGGCATTTTTTCCTCCGGCCTCCCAACTAAAACTCTATATGCATTTCGTGATTAGCCCATACGTGCTACATGTCCTGCCCATCTCAAACGTCTGATTTTATGTTCCTAATTACGTCAGGTGAAGAATACAATGCGTGTAGTTCTGCGTTATGTAAACTTACTCCATTCTCCTGAAACTTCATCCCTCTTAGCCCTAAATATTTTCCTAAGCACCTTATTCTCAAACACTTTTAACTCCTGTTCCTCTTTGAGAGCGAGAGTCCAAGTTTCACAACCATACAGAACAACCGGTAATGTAACTGTTTTATAAATTCTAACTTTCAGATTTTTTGACAGCAGACTAGATGACAAAAGCTTCTCAACAGAATACTAACAGGTATTTCCCACATTTATTCCCCGTTTAATTTCCTCCCGAGTGTCATTTATATTTGTTACTGTTGCTCCAAGAGATTTGAATTTTTCCACCTCTTAGAAGGAAAAATCTCCAATTTTTATGTTTCCATTTCATACAATATTCTGATCACGAGACATAATCATATACTTTGTCTTTTCGGGATTTACTTCCAAACCTATTGCTTTACTTGCTTCAAGTAAAATTTCCGTGTTTTCCCTAATCATTTATGGATTTTCTCCTAACATATTCACGTCATCCGCATAGACGAAGTGGAAGTGGGGGGGACACGTGACGAGAATGGAGGACTCAAGATGGACGCACGCGACCACCATGTGGGATCCATACATCGGAAGAAGGAACCAGGGAAGACCACGGCTCAGATGGGCGGATATGTTTGTGAATGCAAACAGTGGTCAAGAAAAACAAGGAACAGATCTCAGTGGAAAGAACTAGGACTAATAAGTACTAGAAATAGTTAAGAGTGCTACAGCGTACAGTGTTAATAGGTTACAATGATGACTAGTGCTACATGGCATACATTAGTTTTAAAGTTATACAGACCGACAACGAGAAATCTCGCCTGGAATGGCTCACCAGGCGAGTAATAACGAGCCACCCCTTTTATAGGAGATCTTTGCCCTTCACGGGACATAATGGCTAAACTCATTCATTCAGTATTATAATAACCATCGTCAAGTACCCTGTGCAATATTAACATATTTATTTTTCAGATATCATGATTGTATGAAATTGAGAAAGTTGCTGGTGCTTGTTAGCAACTTGGGCTGCTGTCTGGATCCATCTGCGCCAGGAGGGTTGCGGCACTTGCCGCAATAGGGAGGGATATGACATTCTCACTGGGATGAGTGCCGTTTCTCTTCTGTGGGCTCAGCGACAACTATTCTTGTATTTTCTTTTGTCATTGACATTGGATGTTGATAAAGAAATATCTAGCTTAATTAGGTTATTTTTTATTATGTTACTGTAGTAATAACTATTATTATTATTATTATTATTATAGTCATAATCATTAATGTCATTATTATCATCATAATTTTTCACTCCAATTAATATCATCATAATCATCATCATCATCATCATCAAGTATAATAATTATACAATACTAACCGATTTTTTTTTTCTGAGATCATGTAGGTATATATGAAATTTAGAAGGTTGTTGATGCTTGTTTACAGGTGGGAAGGTGGGAAGGTGGGACTGCTATCTGCATCCGTCTGCCCCAGGAGGGGTTCGGCATTTGCTCCAGTAGAGAGAGATCTGACTTTCTTACTGGACTGAATACCGTTTCTCTTCTGTGGCTTCAGCCACGACTGTTCTTGTATTTGTTTTTGTCATTGATGTTAAATCTTGATTTAAAAGAATATAACATAATTACATTATTTTATTATGTTGCTATATCCCTTATTAGTGTTATTATTATTATTATTATTATTATTATTATTATTATTATTATTATTATTATTACCTTCATTATCTTCGTTACTAATGTCATCATTATTATTGCTATTTTTTTCATCATTACATTTTTATACTCAACATAGTATTATCGTTATCTTCGTCATCACCATTATCATCAAATATCTTGTACAATAATAACAGTTTTTTTCTAATAAAAGTTTTTACAATAATAACAGATTATATATGTACGAAATTCAGGAAGTTTCTGATGCTTGTTCACAACTTCGGCTGCTCTTTGCATCCTTCTGCCCCAGGAGGGTCGCGGAACTTGCTCCAGTAGGAAGGGATATGACATTCTCACTGGAATGAGTTCCGTTTCTCTTCTGTAGCCTCAGTCACGACTGTTGTACTTGCTCTTGTTATTGACGTTGAATCTTTATAAAAAGTACCTAGCATACAGTAATTATGTTATTTTATTATGTTACTGTAACTATTATTAATATTATCATGAGTAATTTCAATATTACTTTCATTATCATATTGTTATTATCATCATTATATTTCTACACTCGACATAATATAATCATCATCATTAACATCAAATACATTATACAATACTAACATATTTTTCTTTTCTAAGATCATATATGTATGAAATTTAGAAAGTTGCTAATGGCTGTTAACTTCGGCAGTTTTCTGGATTCATCTGCCCCAGGAGGGTTGCGGAACTTGCCCCAGTAGGGAGGAATATGACATTCTCACTGGGGTGAGTGCCGTCTCTCTTCTGTGGGCTCAGCGACAACTGTTCTTGTATTTTCATTTGTCATTGACACTGAATGTTGATAAAGAAATATCTAGCATAATTAGGTTATTTTATTATCATTTTACTGTAGTAACAATTAATATTTTTATTATCATAATCATTATTCTCGTTATTACTGTGATTATATTATTGCTATTATTATCATCGTTATATTTTTACATTCTATTTAATATGATGATGATGCTCATCATCATCATCATCATCATAATCATCATCAAGTACATTATACAGTAATAGCAGTTTTTATTTTCTGAGATCATCTATGTATGAAAGTTAGAAAATTCTTGATGCTTTTAACAATATGGGTTGTTGTTTGTATCCGTCTGCCCCAGGAGGGTTGCGGCACTTGCCCCCAAAAGGGAGAGATATAACATTTTTACTGGAATGAGTATCGTTTCTCTTCTGTGCCCTGGAGCCCCATCTTTTCTTGTATTTGTTCTTGTCATTGACGTTGAATCTTGATAAAAATATCAAGCATAATAACATTATGTTACTATTATGTTACTATTACTCTTATTACTATTATTATTATTATTATTATTATTATTATTATTATTATTATTATTATTATCATTATTTTCGTTAGTATTATCGTTATAATTGTTATTATTTTTATCATTACATTTTTATACTCGACATATCATTATCGCTAACATCTTCATAATTATCAAGTACCTTATATAATACTAACAGATTTTTATTTTCTGAACTCGAGTATGTATGAAATTTAGAAAGTTTCTGAAGTGTGTTGACAACTTGGGCTACTGTCTGGACCCCTCTGCCTCAGGAGGGTTTACGGAATAGCCTCAATAGGGAGAAATATTACGTTCTTACTGGAATGGGTGCCGTTTCTCTTCTGTGGTCTCAGCAAGGACTGTTCTTCTATTTGCTCTTCTCATTGACTTCGAATCTTGATACAAATATCTATTATTTTTATTATGTTACTATTATTATTATTATTATTATTATTATTACCATTATTATCATTATTATTGTTATAATCATCATCATCATCATCATCATCATCAAGTACTTTATACAATAATAACAGTTCTTCCTTTCTGAGATCGTGAATGTATGACATTTAGAAGTTGCTGGTGCTTGATAACAATTGGATCCATTGCCCCAGTAGGGTTGCGGCACGTGCCCCAGTAGGAAGAGATATGACATAATATGACATGGGTGCCGTTTCTCTTCTGTGAGATAGGCCACAACTGGTCTTATATTTGCTCTTGTGAATGACGTTGAACCCTGATCAATATATCTAGCTTAATTATATTATTTTATTATTCTGTTACTATTATTATTATTATTATTATTATTATTATTATTATTATTATTATTATTATTATTATCATTATACTTACTTGCAAATGGCTTTTAAGGAACCCGAAGGTTCATTGCCGCCCTCACATAAGCCCGCCATCGGTCCCTATCCTGTGCAAGATTAATCCAGTCTCTATCATCATATACCACCTCCCTCAAATCCATTTTAATATTATCCTCCCATCTACGTCTCGGCCTCCCCAAAGGTCTTTTTCCCTCCGGTCGCCGAACTAACACTCTATATGCAGTTCTGGATTCGCCCATACGTGCTACATGCCCTGCCCATCGCAAACGTCTGGATTTAATGTTCCTAATTATGTCAGGTGAAGAATGCAATCCGTGCAGTTCTGCGTTGTGTAACTTTCTCCATTCTCCTGTAACTTCATCCCTCTTAGCCCCAAATATTTTCCTAAGCACCTTATTCTCAAACACCCTTAACCTATGTTCCTCTCTCAGAGTGAGAGTCCAAGTTTCACAAACACAGAGAACAACCGGTAATATAACTGTTTTATAAATTCTAACTTTCAGATTTTTTGACAGCAGACTAGATGATAAAAGCTTTTCAACCGAATAATAACACGCATTTCCCATATTTATTCTGAGTTTAATTTCCTCCCGTGTGTAATTTATATTTGTTACTGTTGCTCCAAGGTATTTGCATTTTTCCACCCCTTCGAAGGATAAATCTCCAATTTTTATATTTCCATTTCGTACAATATTCTGGTCACGAGACACAATCATATACTTTGTCTTTTCGGGATTTACTTCCAAACCGATCGCTTTACTTGCTTCAAGTAAAATTTCCGTGTTTTCCCTAATCGTTTGTGGATTTTCTCCTAACATATTCACGTCATCCGCATAGACAAGAAGCTGATGTAACCCGTTCAATTCCAAACCCTGCCTGTTATCCTGAACTTTCCTAATGGCATATTCTAGCGCGAAGTTAAAAAGTAAAGGTGATAGTGCATCTCCCTGCTTTAGCCCGCAGTGAATTGGAAAAGCATCAGATAGAAACTGATCTATACGGACTCTGCTGTATGTTTCACTGAGACACATTTTAATTAATCGAACTAGTTTCTTGGGAATACCAAATTCAATAAGAATATCATATAATACTTCCCTCTTAACCGAGTCATATGCCTTTTTGAAATCTATAAATAACTGATGTACTGTACCCTTATACTCCCATTTTTTCTCCATTATCTGTCGAATACAAAAAATCTGATGATCCGCAATAATTTCATCTACGTACGGAGTTAATCTTCTCAAAAGAATATTGGACAAAATTTTGTACGACGTCAACAAAAGTGATATTCCTCGAAAGTTACCACAGTTGGTTTCGTCCCCCTTCTTAAAAATAGGTACAAAATTATCATCACCATCAAGTTACCTTACACAATACTGATTTTTCTTTTTTGAGATTATGTATCTATAAAATTTAGAAAGTTGCAGATGCTTGTTCAAACCTTGAGCTGCTATCTGCATCCGGCTGCTCCTGGAGGGTTGCGGCCCTTGTCCCAGTAGGGGGGAGATGTGAGGTTCTTTCTGGTATGGGTGTCGTTTCTTTTCTGTGGCCTCAGTCCCGACTGTTCTTGTATTTGCTCTTGTCACGGACATTGAATCTTGATAAAATAATACCTAGCTTAATTCCATTATTATTATTATTATTATTATTATTATTATTATTGTCCAATGAGTCATCTACGTAGCCTCCTGAAATAATTTAATAAAGCTAATTATTTTAGGATCTCAAAGCCCTCTGTGGGCGCTCTGAATATATTTAGAAATGCGCCAACATTGGAAATCTAAATATACTCTTGAACGTAAATGGGAGAAAAATGACTGTACACAGCAATAAGAATCACTTCCAATTCGGATTATTTATTAGCAGCTCTTGAGAGAAAGCTTACAAATATACATCTTCCAGCGAAGGGGACTGTGAGGATGGCGGGATATGTCGTTTTGATAAACACATCTCTCCACTCTCACCCTCCTCTTTGTTGGGACTGTAACCACATCGACATTTTGTATTATTATTATTATTATTATTATTATTATTATTATTATTATTATTATTATTATTATTATCGTCGTCATCATCACATTAGGATTGGAATAAACTGATGAAGATCCTAAAGAAAATTGGATTTGTATTGGAAAGAGAGGAAGCTTTTCAGCAACCGTTTTGTCAGAAGTGTAGCATTGTACGGGGCATAAACATGGACACCACAAAGAAGTGAAGAGAAGCGACTGGAAGCATTTTTTGAAATGTGGATATGGCGAAGGATGGAGCGTGTGAAATGGACAAACAGAATAAGATATGAAGCTGTGTTGGAAAAGCAAAAGAAATTCTCGCCTTCAAAATTTGGGAACCACTATATCTAAGGAGAGGAGTGGACCAGATGTAGGAGTCTGGCATATATATATATATATATATATATATATATATATATATATATATATACACACACATGGGCTATTCCATCTCAAATCGACCGAAATATAGAGAAAATTGACCTTGCAATTTTTGAATACAATGAAACTTTATCTGTCCGTAGACAACTGTGATATAATGCTTTGTGCAAAGTTTGAGGTATCAGAACTTAATAGTGTTTAAATTAATAATATTTAAATTTGTCGTATTTTCATAAAATTAGCAACTTTAATAATATTTAAATTTGTCGTATTTTCATAAAATTAGCAACTTTAAACTGTTGTGGCTCCGAATCCCTCTCACCCAATGATCAAAATCATGGTTTCTTTTGATGCTGAGGAGTTAAAGTTTATATTTAAATGTAAACAATTTTTCTTACTTTTTATGGAAATGGAGAATTTTAGATTTTTCTTCATTAAGACGCCATTGGCACGAAAAAAAATATTTTTAAATATATGGTTAGATTCCGCATTGAAAGTACAAATAAACACATATTTTTTTCTGGAGCACCGTTGATAAGAAAGTATTGAAAATATCAAATAAAGAAAATAAATAGTACGCGCGTGAACTAACCAGCTGACTGTGCTCACAGGCGGGAGATAGCCGAGGGAAGCAAGGCCAGTAGACATAAACACGTGATGTGTTGTATAGCAGTCATGGTTGTGCTAGCTTTATCACAGGTTTTCATAAACACAGGAGTAAAATGACGCCCAACGCTCGCTTATCTTCAGCTCTCGGCCAGTGCGTGCGGTACTGCGCCGTTCAAGTCTAGACGTGTGAAAATAATCTATTTAATACCCTCGAAACTTATTTCCGAGCCACTAAGCAAATAATGCCGAATCCCTCTTAATAATGCAAGTTTTTTTCTCAATATTTTTTTTACGTTTTTACAAATGGCCAAAATGCCTAAAAGCAAGTAAAATCAGATTATCTGTCTCTCTGTTACTTCTTAACATAACATACCAAATGTCAGCTTCAAAATAAGCTCTCGTTCAATGTTCTGCAGTAAATGGTTCCAGAGTTCTGAGCATGAAAGAGGCTTGTTTTTATAAAATACGCTAAACTTGTCGCTCAATAATACGAAAACCGTTTGACTTTCGATAGTATATTTTTGAAAATCCACTCCCCTCAGCACCTTGTATAAGTAGGGAAAAATTAGAGTATAAAAAAATGCGAGGTTTTTTACTGATCGATTTCATATGGAATAGCCCATATGTGCAAATAATTAGTATTGTTATATTCTAATTACGATGATTTTATTATTATTATTATTATTATTATTATTATTATAGTTATTCTGTTAGTATTATTCGATACTGGTAAGGAATAAAGAAGACGTGGTATAATAGCGAAGGAACATAAAACGCACATACCTTTCTCAATTCTAATTTTCTCTACGCACATGTAAATGACGTCACTTTGTAAGAGAAATGTAAAGAATCAGAACATTAAAAGTAATATAATTCACAACGCTATAAAGTGAATTTTTACTAAATACAAAAGTGTAAGTGAGAACATGTGTTACCCTTCTTGATAGTCTTTCATTTCAGGGTGACTTCGCTCCTAGGGGCGAGGGTGTCTATGGGGTTAACGTGAATATGAAATTCGTAAACGCTGTAGATAACCTCTCTTGTAGAGGTGACTTACGCTGTGCTGGTAGTCTATGTATAGAGTAGACGTTCCATTGTTCATGCATATCAAAATAAAACTGGCTATGATTTGATTCACAGAGGCTTTCTTGAAAGTTAAATTTAACATGCATAAATTATACGCAAATAACAAAAAGCGTTAATTTGTGTTGTTTATGTTGTATATATTAAGCCCATTTAAATTAGAAACAGCTTTAAGACATAGACACTCAAGAAGAAACTGCCTTCTCAAAAGTCCGTTCTGCAGAGAATTTTTCTCCGTTCTACCCGTTCTTCATCATATGGTAATGCAGAATTCCTGCACGGAAATATCATATGTACTTCGGTACATCAAAGTAATATGACAAGCGTAAGTAATCACTTTGTGATTCAAGACGGCGCGGCGCCTTGTTCCGTCGGACCCCGGCCACTTAATCACTCGTAATGAGTGCACCTCTGTACATAGTGTTGGACATTGTGCCATCGTCACATATTCTGTGACACAGTACATGACGGTAGGCCATCAAAGGGGAATAGAGAGGTAGAACTTAAACTGAGAAGGATTCAATCCGGCACCGGAACTGGAATCTGGTGTGGATTAGTGGATAAAGCCTCAGCACGTAGAACTAAAATCCCGGGTTCGAATCGCAGTGCCGGACAGAATTTTTCTCCGTTCTACCCATTCTTCACCAAAATTAAACGAATTAAAGATTATTCAGCAAATCTAGCTTTCAGGTATAGCTCCCTGTGAAGCTGATTTGAAAAATTTCAAGGAAAAAATTGGAGCCAGGGACTTTTGGCTAAGCGCACACGCTCTACCGACTGAGCTACCCAGGAACTCTACACGATACCGACTCAATTTTTCCCTTTATATCCACATAGATCCTCGAAGTGGGCTAACAAACTGTCAAATATCCTACATTGAGTGCACACATACTCTGTGTGACTTTGAATTGTGGTTTTATAGTTTCTGGTTTTGTGGAACCTGGTTCGATACCCGGCTCCGGAACAATCTTTCCCTTGAAATTATTCAAATTATTTATAGCGTTATTTCTTTAATTGATCCCGTTTTTCTATGTTCCCATTGAGACAGACTATTCCTGATGTTATGTATGATCTGAATCCAATACTAGCCACGAATCAGCCGAACACAAAATTGACACTGACAGTACCTATCAAAAGTAGTAGGATGTGATTTGATTTAAAGACCTGTCATATTGTCGCTGTGATAAGTTTCCTGCTGGTTTCGTTTTAACAGCTCCGAGAAATGACAATCTCCGCTCAGTATGTGACTCATAGCGATGAAGAACGACCGTGAGTATTTGTGAATCAGCCTACTCCAACACGTCATCGCAGCGACTGGCGAGCTTATTGCATTATTGTTGATATTACATGCGCATTTTTATCATTCTTTCCTCTCTACTTGCACTGCAAGTTGGAGAAAGAAGATAATATTATCTTAGACTATGTAAGTTTCTTTGATATATTAGTAGCAACTACAACATCGTTTTCGCGAATCCAAACAGCTAAACGTGTTACAAACACAACAATATGAAATAAGTACCGTATAATAAAGTTTTCTTTTTAATTACAATGAAAACACACAAAAGTTATAGGCAAGTTCTAATTTATTTAAAACAAAAGTTTATAAAGCGTTAATGATAAATCATATCTAGCAGATGCAACACGAATTACATATTTCAATTTAGGTCTTAATATTTTACAAATGTGACTTATTAATTAATACAATCTACTTCGTATGAAAGCGATAAACCACAAATGATTAGGCTACTATTAGTGTTGTTTCTTTGTTTTTCTTCCCTGATTTTTATAGACACTCGGAACAAAAAACTGTCACTTCATTCAAAATAGGAAATAAGCTTCCATGTTCAATTTAAACATTATTATTATGTAATAATATACTTACAAAGGTAATGCAATAACACTGAAGAGTCAAAGAACTGACACTTGTTCACAATGCTATGTCAGTCCATCAAGAACTTCTCATTCAAAAAGTAGCTGCTTTAGTTTTGAAGAATTTAGTTGTGATCTTCGTTCCTTCAAAATGTTATCGGTTTTAGAGAATCCCTTTCGCAACGGACAGGTGTAGCAGGTGTTCAACAATTCTCCCGAACCAATTGACTCCATCAATTAAGTCGTCCTGAAGATATCTTTTCACCTCGATAATAGCACGAGAAGTTGTTCTCTCTGATGGAATTGCGGCCACATTCTTTCTGTAGGATCGCCACATTGAAAATTCATGTTCACCGTCATTTACAAGCTCCTAGTTTGTGTTATTGGGAGTATACCGAATTGAAATGCTAATACATACATACATACATACATACATACATACATACATACATACATACATACATACATACATACATACATACATACATACATACATACATACATACATACATACATACATTTCGCAATCGTAAAGAATCAGCCGAAGACAACAATCACGCTGTGATAAAATCACAGCGACTTTTCTGGAGCTATCACAGTTCTGAGCTGTGACGGCAAAACACTGTCACACCCAACCACTAGTTAAGAGACGAATAATATTACACCATTCTGCAATTGTAATCATATTTAAACTAATTTCTATGTAAGGTGTACTGTTACCAAACTTTAAAAATTTTATTTCTTTACTGCTTTTTCACATATAGGCCTACGCATACAACATAAAAACATAGGAAAGAGGGGGTCCAATATGCGAGTAAATGTTGTAATGCTATATTCTCAAGAAATATTAACGCAGATAAATCAAAATTTTATTTTTCGGAACTAATTCAAAATTTTCCCCCTCGATGGTATTCCCACCTTATCGTGGTGAGGGGGTTTGAGTGCGTTTCACCCTGGGCATTGTTCTGATCTGAGGACGATCTCTGGATCAGAATGGATCTCGGGATGGATGCAGGACCAAGAGGAATACCGCAACGAGAAGCGGCATTTTACCGCTTTTTAACAGTCGTGTACCGCTCGTTAAAATATTGAAGACGACAACAATCAGACGACAAAGAAAACCAATAGAGCACATCAATTCATATATGTTTCATCTCCAGGCACATAACTGCTGTGTACGTATATAACATTTGAATTTTTGGTACACACTGTGTAACAGAAATCCATATCTTATAAAGTGGAGATGCTGTAAATATCTAATGACTTAAACTAATGAAGAGTACGCCATGTGTAGGCTACCAGAAATGACATCTTCGAATATGAAGATGTTATGACGTACGAGACTTGAGTACAGCTGTGTAACAGAAATCCACATAATCTAATACATAAATGTCCAATTGTAACTCGTAGAGGTAACTCCTGGCGTAAGCAACCCGCAGCGCATATTCTTTAAGGTCGTTTTTCTTATTTTATATATGGAAAGTTACTGATCTTAGCAGAGTATGCCTGACGTGCAATATCTTCTTTTTCTATAGGCGTTTCGACACCCATGATCTAAAATGTAGATGTTGTGTATTTCTTATGGCATACCAGACTTAATACACACTTTGTAACGGAAATCCTTTTCTCCTAACATAAAGATACTGTTTATTTCTAATGACACACAGGACTTGAGAACATGCTATGAAACAGAAATCGACGTCTTCTAATATAAAAGTACCGTCTATATAATGTAATTAACGAAACTCGAATTCACATAGTTTATTGAAAATCCTCATTCTCTTATTAGGTATTGTGCATTCATACGGTACCAGATTCAGTAAACACTAACAGAAATCTTCATCGTGACATGAATGTTTCGTGTATTTATCACGGTACATGGAACTTAAATACAACCTGTGTAACAAAAAATCTTGTAATATGAAGACGCAGCTTAAGTCCTATATATTATGACTATAATAATAATAATAATAATAATAATAATAATAATAATAATAATAACAATAATAATGGCTTAATTACCCTGACAGAGTTAAGGCCGTAAGGCCTTCTCTTACACTCAACCAGGATTAAAACTTGCTTACATAGTTGAACATAAAACAGGATCAGAATTAAGTAATTACATACTGATACAATTTAGGTACATAATGAGATCAAAAGAGGTAGTTACATAAAAATTTACCTCATAAAATAAAAATAAACATAGTGGAATACATATTAATGTTGTTAGAATCAAATACGAATCACATAAAAACAGAAGCCGATAATTCAATAAAAATGTACACAGTATTATATAATTATATAAATACAGATTTTTAGTAAAAGATATTTGGGAATCTATGCCAATTTAAAAGTGTTTGCAAATTAGGTGATTCTAAGTAAAATTGTAGACTTTTTAAGCAGATACTTTAACATAATTTGACATTCAGAGTCAGATATATTTTGCCATTTTCACTTATAAAAATAATCCACATATTTTCTGTAATTTTTAAGTAAACATCAGTACAATATTTGTACTCATAATATATACAAACTCTTTTCCAGTTAGGCCTACCAAAGTGTCGTCAACAAATCCTCCATTACCATTCACTCTTAGTTCCCTCTTCATTGCACTTTATTGTGCATGGTAAAGTCAAAATCTGATAGATCTTGTAATAATATATTTTATCTATGAATGTCGTCACCCATCTTAGACACCCAGTTTGTACATCGCTTTGCCGTTTTTAGACGTTGTCATGGGTGCACGACGTGGAGATAGTTCTTTTAATAATATTCCATTTATTCTCACTCAGTGTATTGCTTCAGGATGAATTATTGTTAGCTGGTTTCTGAATATTCTGCACGCCCCTTCTTCGTGACATGAGTCAGCATTTACGAGTTCTTAAATAATTCTACACATAATTCTGCAATAGCGCGCTGAATTTCAATTTTATTTTATTTGTAGCTTCTTATTATTACTCTAGTTAATATTTTGAAATTACAATACTTATGAAATTTGCGGTAATTAGCGGAGAGTACCGGCTGTTAGAAAATTAGAATACCATTAATGTGTACTGTCCATTACAAAAATCTACTGCAACCCCTGTCCTATCATTGTGCATATCCAGATCACAGCATTGGCTAGAACTCAGATGTGTGGTAAACTTTCCTTTGAAATTATCCACATTTCCTTGAACTTTAGTCCTGTATAACTTAACTCTAGTCTCGCAGTTTTTTTTCTTTCTCACAAATTACTCGCTATATCCCGACCATATTAGAGAAGGAACAGAAACTTCCAAGAAATTTATTTTAATGCAATAAAACTAGCTGATATAACCACTGAAATGAGGTCAGAATATATTCAAAGATCCATTTTTATCTTGCCAACGATTAGAAACTAACTTTATAATTCAAACTCGAGTTCGAATGCCCACAGTATTATAACCGAAACTAGTGGCTTGTGCAGCAAATGCTGCAAACTAAGTTCATTAGAAGTTCAAATTAAATTTCTTCAAATTTATTTCCAATGAAGACTAGCAGACATTTTGAAAGTTATTTGCTTTCATAATAGTGAAACATACTCCCTCTGAATGCTCTTTATGCCAAATACATTTCTTTGAACATAGCCATCTTCAGTTCTTGAGCTTCAATGCGAAAACGCAAGTAACATTGTTAGGACGATCAGGGAATTTTTTTATGTGAGAGTAATGCAGTAGCTATTTCAGGTCATTGCGTATTATAGGTGAGAGTTAAGAAAATTTCAGGTTCGATTAAACCAAAGAAATATGAAGTTAATTTTGATTTAGTTTTAAGACTTAGCTAAAATAGGAAGCATGACTCATACTACCTAGGAAAATGAGAGAATCACACATATAAATATCTACATCACACTGCCATTAAATATATGAAAAAACCCACATCACTTGACTAATAACTATAAAAGTATTTCATTTTTAATAACAATATTGTTACCTTACGTAAGTTTTATAGTTTTCAGTACCGGTAACGATATATATAGCTGTTACTCAGTAAATTATAGAAATAAAGATCCAATTTAAAATATTCTTTCTCTGCGTCTACTTATATAAAACCTCAAAAGGTTTCACTTTTATATCATCAATATAGCATTAACGTGTGTAATTAGAGACATTAACTATAATAATAGTTCATTTTTAATGGTAATAATCTCATCAAACATTCTTAAGTTTTGTAATTCTTAATATCCAATACACAGCTGTACTCGGAAAACTACAGACCAGAGAATCAGACCTGTAAATTATTTTTATACGCCACCTGAACTCTAAATATGTCAGCAATCCTGCAGATCATGGCATTCGTGTAATATTGTTTATTGTAGTGTGTATTTGGTTTTATTCTAAAAAGCCATATTTCTCAAAACTGACGACATGGATTTTGGAAAATAGGTAAATGATGTAAGAAAATTGACATTTCACTGAAAACTACTATTTTTCTGAAAAACTTTGGGTTCCAAGCTTCAAAATGAGGGGTCATTTATTAAAATCCGTTCAGCCGTTTTCCCGTAATTTCCATTACCAGTTCAAATTATATATATAGATAGATACAATAGTAGCAGAAACTACATCCGAGAGAGAACCATTTTGTATGGGAAATAAAGATCGTTCTTCTTTTCCGGTCTTCTTTGACGAAGAAATCTGCAGTAGCTCTTACACAGGTTGATTCACGAGGATTTACCATCATTTACGGAGCTTATTTCTGAAGACATTTTGAGCAAAAAATGTCATATAAACATAGTTCCTAGTCTCAATATTTTCAGAGTTACACTAATTTAAAGTTGTCTGCAAAATACATTTTTTCTTTAGTTTGAAGGTAAAAGAATAATACAAATAGAGAATGAACCATTCAAAAGTATCATTTCTTTAATTGGCAAGTATTACGAAGCTAAATATGTGCTGTGAACTCCTTAGTTGCTTCGTACAGACATCTTTTTATATTTTTAACTAGAAAATTACATTATCCTTGTGCACTCATCACAACAACTATTACAAATCACACCATTTCGACCGACTTAATTATTTGCAGTTCAATTTTGCATCCTAATTTACAGTCTTGGAGAGTTTACAACACATTTTGAAAAATGTCGCCGTCCGCTTGAGTACACTTGGCCGCACACTTGTGAACGGCACTCGTCGCTCTTTTATTTCCGTAGCGCTTGCGCTGGCTGCTGACTGCACGCTGACCAAGATCACGCGTTCACAGCAATGCGTTCCAGTAACGAAACGTAACTCTGTAAATATTGAGAATAAGACAAATATTTATATGACTTTTTTGCTCAGAATATCTTCAGAAATAAGCTCCGTAACTGGCGGTAAATCCTCGTGAATCACCCTGTGTATGAATTTTCTACATCCACGACATGAACAGAAGCGCAATAATATATCACGCTGAAATTAATTAGAATTTTAAATTCCCAAGACATCGTTAGCCTTAGGCTTCACGTTGTACAGTATCGGTAAAAATTACTATTTTCATGAATCTGTAATACCCATAATTTAAAAATAAATGATACGCAGGGAATATTATTATCATTAAGTTATAATTTAAAAGTCTTTACAGGTAATTATAAACTATGTTGGATAGAAACTCTAGTCAGACAATTCCCGTGTGTATCTCCAATATGCACAAGATTCCAACTGACGTAAACGAAAGAATCATTTTCAACAAGTGAAACATTTTGAAAACCTTGAATAATCCTTAATTCGTTGTTCTGACTTTCTATCTAGCGTAAAATGGAAAAACAACAGCTATTGGCTTTGAGCCAGAGGCCGTTTTAGGGTCTTATACGCGCAGGATGCCCTCTCCAGCCATTGTACATAAATAACAATAAATATATATTTACATACTTATACACTATTTCTGGCATAAGTGCCAGTAGGTGTGTGAGTGCGGTGATTGGCTTTATATTTATTTTATTTTATTTTTTACTTTATTTTTTTTTGTTTTAATTATTTTGGTGTAGGCCTAATTTGTTAATTTGGGATGCTTAAGGAATGGTGACTGGGACAAGAGTTCGGGGAAAAAGATATCAGTTGATAGACAGCATTAAAGTATTATATGGGGAGATTAAGAGGAAAGCAAGAAAGGGAAATGCTGGGTTTGCAGTTAAAGACCTGCTCTTGGGCAGAACACTGTGCATACATACATACATTTTTAAGTTTCCCCTTCCGGTGGCAGAAGCGTCTGAATCGTTATGGAGACTTTCATGGTGTGGTGTTTTTATTCATCTGCCTCTCTGTTGCTGTCGTGTGTCCTCTCAGACAGTATTCAAATTTCCAGCAGTGTTTGCGGTTTTGTTTATGTGTTTTAGTTTGGTGGTGGGGGCTGGTGGTAGTTGTAGAGGAGTTTCTCCAGTGTTGTTCTGTTGTTTGTGTTCGGGGGATTTGCGAAGATGTGTTGTGTATATACGCGATTTACTGCCGAATGTGTGTATTTCCTGTTTATGTTGTTTAGGTGTGTGAAGAGTGGCTTTGTTTTTGTGGTAGTGTAAACTGTGTTATTTCTGGTGCGTCTGTGCAGGTGGAAGATTTGGCGGAGAATTCTTCTTTCGCGTGCTTCAAATTTCGATTGGGTCGTTGAAGGGGCTTGTGTGAGGAAAATGGAGGGATGTATGCATAGGGATCTAACCAATGCTTTGTACAGGTGGAGGAGTGTTTCGGTTATACAACCGGGTCGATTGATGCCACTTAGGTAGCTTATTGCTCTGGTGGCTGCGTTATATTTCCTCCAGGTTTCTTTAGCTACTTCGGTCCAGGAGAGTTTGGAGGTGAGGGGTATTCCTAGGTATGTGAGATTCCGCTGGAGTGGAAGTTGAGTGTTGGCTATTGTGATTGGGTTGTTCTGGAGGACCCGAGTCCGGAGTTTTGGGCGGAAGACGCATATCTGTGTTTTGTCTGTGTTGACTGTGATCCGCCACGTGTTGGTCCAATTTAGATACTGCCTGAGTGTTGCGTTTAGTAACTTCCTAGCGGAGGGGAGTCGGGGGTGTGTTGCCCAATATGCGACGTCGTCTGCATATTGTGCCAGTCCTACTAGCGGGTTATTAGGGAGGGGAATATCTGCCACATAGATGTTATACAGAGTGGGAGATATGACACTGCCTTGGGGGACTCCAGCTTCTATTCGGAAGGTCCGAGAAAGTTCGTTCCTTCCGAGTCTCACCTGTCCTGTTCGGTTCGATATGAAGCTGGAGAGCCAACGTGTGATTTCGTGTGGCAGGTTTAAGGATGTGAGTTTATATTTTAGGGCGTCTATCCAAACTGTGTCAAAGGCTCTCTTGGCGTCTAAGGCAATAAGGATGCTGTAGTGTCTGCGTGTATAAGCCTCTTCAATGGGAGTGAGCACTCGTATCAGCTGGTCGTGTAGCTGCGCTCCCGGTCGGAATCCGGCTTGAGTGGTCGGGAGTAGATTGCGGTTGCGCATATAGACGTGTAGTCGTGACACGAGAACTTTCTCCATTAATTTGGCTAATGTTGATGTCAAACTGATTGGTCGGTAGTTTTGTGGGTCAGACGCGTCTTTGCCTGGTTTAGGAAAGAGAAGAATGTGAGAGTGTTTCCAGCGCTTTGGTGTGTGTCCTAGTCTGAGTGATCCTATGTAAAGTTCTGCAAGATAATTTAGTGCTTTGGGAGGCAGTTGGCGTAGTATGTTGTAAGTGATTTGGTCTGGTCCGGGGGAAGAGTTTTTTATGTATCTTAGTTCCAATGATATGTCTAGCGGAGTGATGTTGTCAATGAGTGGATCGTCGGTCGATCGAGGAAGTGGCGCTGGAAGCGGCTCGTAGAGATCAGGATTCTGTGTGATGTGATGTGATGTGTAATGTATGCTAGATGTTGGGGGTCGAAAGATGGGTGATTTGGTGTGGTGTGTATATTTTCTAGTGTGCGGCTGAGAAGATCTAGTTTACCAGGCGTGTCGTATACTATGTGTTGTCCGCTAAAGCATGTACTGAATCATAACTGAGAAATTCTAAGACAGGAATTCTTTCCTACAAGTACTTGCGTTAGTCACTCCTAGCTTCGCTGCATATACCTTCCATTCATAGTAAAGCACCAAAGAATAACCATGGGGTTGTGTAGTAATAACTGAATTCAAAATTATTTTCTCGAAGGGGAATAAAACAGGAGGATTTCCTACATCAGAACAATGTTAATGAGGATTTTTTTGTACTTTCAAGTAATTAATTGAAAGAAATTGTGAAAATAACAATAAAATAAAACTCCTAAGTTTCAGGTCTCTCCACGGTATTACAACCTTCAAAAGGTCTCCCTTTTCCTTTGCCTACTTTTCATTAACCTGGCGTCAGACAAACACATCAGGAACTCCCATGACGTAGGACAAATACAATGCCGAGCATCCACATGGCCTACGTCTTCAAAGGCATCACACGGTATCACAAAACCAAACTGTTGCCATTTTTATTTTCTCATGATAAATTTCAATGGCTAGAAATTAAGAAAAATTCTACCATTACATTAATATGACAAAGAAATCTTTGTCCGTCGTTAAATGTAGGATATGTTTAATGTTACTTTCCAATGTGAATGAAAAAAAGTAAATTCATCACTACTCCCGCGATGCTTTGTAGTTGTGCCAACATTCCCATACTCACGTTGGTAGTCTGAAAAAAATTTAAATGATTCACTTTATTTCACACTTAAATTTGTTAGCAGCGGTCGGCTGAGTAATGACATGATCAATATTAGTAAAATGATAATAATAATAATAATAATAATAATAATAATCATAATAATAATCATAATAATAATAATAATAATAATAATAGGTTAATAATAATATTTATTGTCATTAAGCAGTAATCAACTGAAATAGACAAACTCATCCGGACATATAATATACAAGCATAAATGTGACAGAGATAATATATAAAATGACATTAATATCAATAATTAACAAAATTAAAAGTAAGATTAAAATTAGAATTAGCATTCAAAAGACTAAAGTGCAATCTGCCTAAACTCTAAAAATTCCTTAATGGAATACAATGGGTTGTCTATAAGCCACTTACGCAATTTTCTATTAAACGAGTTAAGAGAGAAAATCAATTATAGTCATTCCATGTCAAATCGAACACCTACGAAACATGACAACTTAATATTTGCTCCAATTTTTTTTATATATTCTATTGATGAAATTAAATAACCCATGTGTAATTTTTTCGGGCTGACACAATTATTTAGTCATTTATTAAATGTTACATTTTCCGTAAATTTGCATGCAACGTATTATGAAAATGGTTATACTGAAGTTTCTATAAATCGTAGAAGTTTCGTATTTATATCATTTTAAAGTGCAGTAATTGCAGTATTATACACTAATTTTTAGTGTTCAATCAAAATATAAAATGGGCCCCTTTTAGGGGGTTATATTTATTAAATACGTTTTCATATATCAGGGACTTACTTCTAAAAATGGGGGAAAAATATCATTATATTCTTTGAAATATTTTACGTAGAACTGCGTTGGTTTTAGAACTCTAGTCGAATCAGAAGTCGCTGTGCAAATAATTTACTGATGGTGTGTTCGGGTCGGATTGAGTGAGACCGCGCGCCGGAGCATACAGCTGCGATAGCCGCAGCGAGAGTGAATAATACATTATTAGTGGTGCGGTGTTACTTTACGTAAATAAACAGATAACCTCTAGTTCTAAAAGCACGTTATGTCCCTTCAACATTTAGCAGTTTCCCTTTAATTTATCTAACAATAATTCCTAAGTCTTTCGAAGTAGGTATCGTGTTGTGTTGTGTGCATGTCAAATCAAACACCTGTATACGAAACGTGACCATTTAGTATTTGCTTAAATCTTCTAAAATATGTTGTGCAGATCAAAATAAGAGGTCTGTAATTTTTTCTGGGATCATGATTTAAAATTTTACTATTTATACTCTTTTAATTATATGACAAATTCATCCACGATGCGGTATGAAAATGCTCATTGTTAAGATTCTATGCATCATAGACGTTGAGTGTTGGTGCCATCTGAAATGGGAAGAAATGAACTATTATATTAATTCTTTTAAGTATAAGTTGAAATACAAATGGGGTTGTTTTAGAGGGTCACTTTTTAAACATAACTTAATATTTTTTATAAGAGCTTACTTTAAAAACGCAAACAAATATACGTACAATCCATTATATTTTACATAGAACTACGTTGGTTTCAGATTGATTTCGAGTAAGAAATAACTTTAAAAATAATTTTTTGAAGATATTTTCGCGGTGCGCCAGTGGTGCTACGCATACTGTATCGAGTGACAAGAATCTGACCTTGGACCTTGGTAAGGCGAGCATGTTGAAGGGGTGTGAAAGAGTATTAATAGCTTGCAAGGCGCCCTCCAGCAACCCCAACAGTTTCTGTATCAACAAACGATCCAGTTGAGACTCTGTAAGATCAGAAGTGTGTTGTGTTGCTGCAATCATGAGTGACGTGGTAAAACGAAGTTACAGTTACTGTTTTAATCCGTTCAAACTGCCTAATCACAGAAAAAGAAATAAAATATTAATGCGTGTGACCTTTGCAATGCTTGTGAAACTGAAAATGCAAGACGTAAACTTGTCATCTGATCTGAAAGTGTGTAAAAGTTGCAGTGTTAAAATTTCAAAACTTCCTAAGGAACAAAGTGTAAGTGAATTGTGTGCGCCTGGTACTAGTGATGTGAACGTGGTAATAGAAAGTGTGAAGAGTGATACCCCTATCTCATCTTCTGGTAGTTCAGTCAGTATCGCAGACTTAGAGAAACTAAATGAGAGCTTAGTGACGATTGGAGAATCGCCAATAAAGAAGAGAAAATTATCTCAAAAAAATATCCAAAACAAAAAATGCAGAAAGTTACAGATACACTTAAACATAAAATATTTCATATCACAGAAGACTCAACTTTATCTGAAAATTCAAATAATTCCGATATAATACAGAAACTGATAGACTCCTTCCATGAAACAGACGACAGAAATCTCAAAATACAAATATTAACCATTTTTGAAAGTTGGTCCTACAGTAAAATTCAACAGCATTTTAATGTCACCACTCACATGATACGAATTTCTAAACACGTAGCAGCAGAAAAGGGGATTTTGGCTACTCCTAATCCTAAAGCCGGAAAAAGTTTGGGAACATTTATAGTAGAGAAGGTTGTTCAATTTTATAATTCTGATGATGTGAGCAGGGTTATGGCTGGTAAAAACAATTTTGTTTCAGTTAAAGAAGATGGAAATAGAGTTCACAAACAGAAAAGATTAATACTATGGAATCTTAAGGAAACATACCAGTGTTTCAAAGAGCAATATCCGGACATCAAAATAGGGTTTTCAAAATTTTGCGAACTGAGACCAAAGGAATGTGTACTCCCGGGAACAAGTGGAACACACTCAGTTTGTGTCTGTGCTCATTATGAAAATGTTAAATTAATGCTGGATGGAATTAACGTTTCTCGTCACACTGCAAATTCAGAACCCGTTCTCACTTATTATAAAGACTGTCTGTCACAAATAATCTGCAATCCTCCATCATCCAACTGTTATTTAAAGAAATGTGATGCTTGCCCGGGAACTGAAAAAATAACACAGTATTTACGGCAACTCTTTGATGAACAGTCTGTAAAAGAAATTACCTATAGACAATGGGTCACAGTGATCGAACAAATTTAGAAACACTGCTGTCATCAGTTGAGGACTTCCTAGCTAAATTGTCCAACAAACTATTAAACTTACTGCCTCACATGTTTATAGCCCAGCAGCAAAATTTGTTTTTAAGAGAGTACAAAGAAAAACTAGTGTCTGGAGAGTGCATTGTGATATGTAATTTTTCAGAAAATTATGCTTTTGTTGTCCAAGATTAGGTACAGGGAATCCACTGGAACAATAATCAGGCCACAATCCATCCTTTTGTCGCGTACTACAAAGAGAATAATGAAATTAAACATAAGAATTTTGTTGCCATTTCAGAACATTTAAAACATGATACCAGTGCTGTACATCTCTTTCAGACCAAATTAATACATTTTTTGAAGCAGGAATTGGAATTTCTAAACAAAATAGTGTACATGTTCGATGGATCGAGTGCCCAATACAAGAATAAAACTAATTTTTCCAACGTATGTCACCACGAAGATGAGTTTGGGATTTGTGCTGAGTGGCATTTTTTTGCTACATCACATGGAAAAGGCCTTGTGATGGCATTGGCGGTACCGTTAAGCGGCTTGCTATGAAAGCTAGTCTTCAACCTGGTATAGATCCTATTGTAACACCAAGGAAACTGTATAACTGGGCTGAGAAAAACATTTCTAATATTGCTTTTAATTTTTTTACCATTAGTGAACACAAAAAACATAGCAATATTTTCTACTCAAGGTACCAACAAGCAAAAGTGGTGCGAGGTACCTTACAACTTCATTCTTTTGGTCCACTGACAAAATCTCAGGCCATGATAAAGAACTATTCCCTTCAAAGTGAGAGCAAAGTGGTGGACATTAAATAGAATTGATATTGGTTGTAGTTGATTAGTTTTAAAAGTCCAGTGTTGTGTAAACTGTAGTTATTTTCACAAGTGTATATTTTACATAAACAATATTTAAATACGGTACAGTACTGTGTTATGTAAATTACGTAAAAGAATGATATTCTGATCGTGGAACAGTGTAAAGTGGTCACACGACTCTCATCCGGAGCTGCACCATCTGCATCATCTTGCAACAGTACTTATGCAGCCCGCGACCTCAAGACGCGCAGCTTGGTGAGTCATTTAATTATTCTTCAACGGCTCGAAGTAGAGTTTTGATTTTTTAAGGGCGGTTAAAATAATTTCAAGGTATTTAAGGATTTTTTTCTGTAATTTTAAAGGAAGTCGCTGCCATTAAAACATATTTTTATACATTTAAATGTTTTTAAAACAAAGTTAACAAACTTATATTTTTATATTATTATGCGAAGAATAAAGTGTGTACTGTCACCTTCAAATTGAGATAAAGAGCAAATCTCTGTGATGATTGTTAGTGGAGATAATCACGTTTAACAATAATGATGCGCGACCTATTTCAGAATCTTTGATAACACATATCTACTACAATAACCGATATAGACAACAATAATAAAACCCGTGTTTATTTTTTCAATCCATAGAATGTGTAAAATTTGTTTTATCTAAATCGGAGACATGAAAGTCAATTGCAGGCTAAATTTGTGCGATTTGACGTGGAATGACTCATTGAGGTAGGAAGTTCGTTACAAAGCTGTATACCTAAAAAGAGTTAATGAATGATTCGTTGTTTTCTTTAAGTCTACATCTTGAAATATACATCTTATAACCATTGCAAGTATTATAGTAATGAAAATCCAATTTGAGTTCATAGTTGGAGCGGCGATTATGTACATAAATAAGCACTACATAAATATACATGTCAATCACTGTTAAAGTTCTAAAACAAACAAAAAATTGTTTACATTGAGCTCTCATATGTATGTTACCCAATTTTCCAATAATTTATTTTTACTGTAATAATACAATATCATTAATACGACAACCATTACCCCCCACGCTAAGATGCTATAATTTAAAATACTTTGAAGAAACACAAATATTGACTATTACAGTACACACTTTCCTAACACAGATGACTTTAAACTTCTCATTAAGCAGATTGCCTTAGACCAGGCTTGCAGTACTGGGCGAAAATTGTGACGTTACGTCACTCATCGGAATACAAAAACTCGCCCCTTCCTTCAACCCCCGCGTCATTGACATGGTAGGGGAGGGGATTTGAATTCAGAGTCTGTCTTATGTGATTGCGTACGGGCCATAGATACTCATTCAACGCCGGTGGATTGTGGACGGAGAACCAACGCTTTCTCCATGCTTTCCACCCCTCTCTCGCCAGTTCTGTATCCCTGCCTTAGACTCTTTCTTCACAGAGTTCGTATGGAATTCCAAGGTTAAAGACCATCAATAAAAAAATCCCATTTTTTATCTGAGTGTAACCATGAGAGCCAATAAAATCATTATCATCTCTCAGTTTTCAGTTAGGTGTCATTGGAATTTGATCCCCAACGTGGAATGTATATTCTTGAGCATTCAGTAAGCTGCCGTATTATATGAATTCAATCTGTCTCAAAGACTTTTGAAAGTCTTTTGCTATTACAGATGTTTCTTGATCCATATCACATAAAAAAATTAAAGAACAATTACATTACAAACAACCACTATACTGAAACCTCTACCAAGTAAGACAGCCATGGACAAATTTGTACTCACGATGACATCATTAGACGCAAGCCGCAATACATAAGACATAATATCAATCGAGGAGTATAGAGCACTCCATTCTGAGCCCAGTGACGGACTCTTAACCGAATCATCTGATGTAGACTACACAATATTGATTTATAGATGGACAGATTATATTTTATTTCACTTTTATTTTTACTGTAATACAATAACCTAGGAAAATACGTCACAAATTTCCACTCTTAATACAACTGGGAAATTTTCGCCTGTTAGTCACGATCTTTGTTTAGATTTCACAAGTTTTCGTTCAGAAAACAATTGTTCGGAAATATACTGAATGTAGAGACAAACATAGCAGCTATGTAGGGTAGCGGCAGGCGATCTGTGAGAGGACTATTATATTTTTCTATGATAGCATTTTAAATAAATCTAAGCCAGTCTGGTGTGTTATACAATGGCAACGTTGTACGTCCTCACTTATTTCCAGCTCTCTTAATAACACATTAGTCCACCTAGTAGAACTTTTTAAAGTCATATTTCAAGTCCTATATGTTACTACAGATACAAGTTACTTTGTTCAAATTCATTTCTTGTATATATTTTCTTCATGCTTGGAATAACTCCTCTCTTGTTGTATTTCCTTCGAGTGCAATGACATCGAGCAAATATTCTTATACAGAGAGAGATCCTTCGTAACTCCGCGGGTGAACATTGCCAATTCTACTGTATCAATATCTGTGTTTCCACCTAAAGAGAGAGATTAGACCACTGTTTATACATATTTGATTTTATTTCTTGTTCAGCTAGTGTTTCAATATCCCTTACCCTCCTTTGTATTGTCCGTGTGGATAATTTCTTACTGTTAAAACATCAGATTATTCGGGACAATTAATAATGTTAGCAACTTTATTCAGATATGTTTTAATGAACTGTACTTCAATGGTTTTACGATTTCCAAAGCAATAACATAACTTGTATGGAGTTCCCTTTGACTCACAGCTTGCTTCATCATATTTTAATACCGGAACTGTTATTTGAATTTAGTTTTTTATGTTTTAATTGCTCCGCCTCATCCAGTCCTACGAAAAGAAAATTATTTTTGTACTTATTTTCTGCTGTATACATTTACGTTTACAATCATTTATTACATTGGATATGTTCTTGCTTACCTGTGATTTCATGATAATCTTATGACGTGTCGTAATATCGCTACATGTTTGATTTATAAGTGCCTAATAGAATTCAGAACACAAAAGGCATCTACATTGTCACCATGTGCACAACAAATACTGTTCCTCCCATTCTTCCTTAAATACACGTTTCCGAACAGACGTTGCTAGTATCACGATGACATTTTTGCTGATCCCTGACGTAAGACGTTTCAATATTCAATTGAAATTAACAAAATGAAAAAAAAAATGGATCATCAAAAATTACTCTGCCATATTCAATCTGTCTCAAAGACTTTTTAAAGTCTTTTGCTATTACAGATAATATGTTTCTTGATCCATATTACATTAAAAAGATCAAATAACGACATTACAAAGAAGCACTAAGATACTGAAATCTCTACCAAGTAAGACGTAAGAATATTTAATTCAAATTAGCCCATGGAAAAAATATATCAATAATTACTCTGTAATATTCAATCTGTCTCAAAGACTTTTGAAAGTCTTTTCCTATTACATATATGTTTCTTGATCCATATCACATTAGAAAATCAAAGAAAAATTTCTTACAAATAACCACTATACTAAAACTTCCACCAAGTAGACAAATGAGCATTCTATTAAAATTAACAGAACGAAAAAAAAAATTCTTATTCTTTTATGGCGCGTCGGCCCGTTTCCGGGCCATGGCCTCCCCAGTTGCTCTCCACCAACCTAGTCGATCCTATGCTGCAACTCTCCAATTCCGGATTTTGAGGATTTGTAGTGCATCCTGGCAAACACCATCTTCCCATCTATTACGTGGTCTCCCCACCGGCCTTCCTCCTCCGAAGTCTCCTAAAAATTCCTTCTTTAGGACTCGATGTTCTTCCATCCTAATTAGATGACCTGCCTATTTGAGTCTCTTAATCCGAATACCATGCGACAAGGGTAGCTCTCCATACAAAGAGTGTAATTTGTTATTATATCTTATTCTTGCACGCATACAGCTCCATAAGAATATTGTGTCCTATTCAACCTGTCACAAAGACGTTTGAAGGTCTTTTACTATTACAGATATCTTTCTTGACCCAAATTTATTACAACATATTTCAAGAGCACTACACTACGTTACTAAACTAAAATATTCAAGTTTCTTTAGGATTAATCCAGCAATGGTAATAAAAAAGTAACATTTAAATATAAGATATCAAATGAAAGTAAAATTACAAATTACTAACACATTGCAAAACTACTGAAGAAATACTCTTCAATATCTAAATGCAATTTTATCAATTGTATACATAATTCTTTAATAGCTCTACAGCCCAGTGTGGGCTTTGGCTTCCTCAACGATCCGTCTCCATTCATCTTTTCTTTCCGCTTTCTCCCACCAACCAGATATACGTAACCTGTTCAAATCATCCAAGATGGTTATCATTTCCTAGGTCTACCTCGTCTAGCCACACCCAGTATTCTTCCATCCAACATACGTTTTGGGAGTCTTGTATCGTCCATTCTATGTACATGTCCCAACCATGACAAGTTTCTTCAGGATTAATTCAGCAATGCTAATAAAAAAGTACCATTAAAATATAAGATATCAAATGGAAGTAAAATTACAAATTCCTAACATATTGCAAAACTACTGAAGAAATTACATACACTAATGCTCTTCAATATCGAAATAGAATTTTATCAATTGTATACAGAATTCTTCATTAGGTCTACAGCCCAGTATGAGCTTTGGCTTCCCCAACGATTCGCCTTTATTCATCTCTTCTTTCCGCTTTCTCCCATCAACCAGATATACGTAACCTTTTCGAATCATCCAAGATATCTTGGAACCATCTTTTCCTAGGTCTACCTCGTCTTGCCACATCCAGTATTCTTTCTTCCAACATACGTTTTGGGAGTCTTGTATCATCCATTCTATGTACATGTCCCAACCATGACAAGTTTCTTAAGGATTAATTCAGCAATGGTAATAATAATATAACATTAAGGTATATGTACACCTACAAAATGCAAAAAAGATGAAAAATTAGAATTTTCAAAATATAACTATTTTAATACAGAATTTCTCCCCTTTAATTTGATATAAGAATTTTCGATTTATGCCTTATGGTTTTTGAGATAAGTCCCATTTTCCAAAATTATGCGTCATCAGCTACGGTCACTTCTACGAAGATCACTCCAAAAGTAATGCACAACATTTTTTTTAAATTCATATTTTATTCTAAACCTTTGCAATCTATGGAGGTCATAGATACATCCTTCCCCCTTGTATTCAAATTTAATTTAAATCGTTCCCGTGAGTGGTGCCATGATGGCGATTCTTCAAGATGGCTGCTGTACTTGACATCCGTCAGAAGCAACGTGCTGTTATCGAGTTCCTGTACTGTGAGAAACATTTACAAGAGGTTGAAAAAAGATGTATGGAGATGCAGCTGTCGATCAAGTACGGTTAGTCGGTGGGCAAGCAGATTATCATGTGAAAGAAGCCACGCCAATATTCGGGATACTCCTTGCAGTGGAAGATCCTGCACTGCACGAAGACCTGAGAAAGTGCAGCGCTTTAACAACATGTCTGTGGCTGACAAACGCGTAACAGTGAAAGAATTGTCACTCCAAGTTGGAATAGAAGAAGCAAGTGTGTGCAGAGTATCGAAACAGTTGGGGTTAAAAAAAGTTTGTGCCAGGTGGGTTCAGAGGATGTTAACAGAAGCCCACAAAGAAACCAGAAAAACATGTGCAGCGAACTTTTGGACCAGTATGGGAATGGTGAAGATTAATTTCTTGCAAGAATTGTGACAGGAGATGAAACATGGCTCCACGATTTTGATCGGAGATAAAGAGGCAGACAATGGAGTGACATCATGCAAATTCACCAAAGAAACTAAATTCAAAACTGCGCCTTTGACAGGAAATGTTATGCCTACTATGTTTTCCGATTCAGGTGGACTCTTGCTTGTGGACATTATGCCACACGTAACCACCATTAATTCTGATGTATATGTGACAACTCTCAAGAAACCTCAAGCTCGACTGAGTCGTGTTCGACCACATCGGGAGAAGCAGAATGTTCTGCTATTCCACGACAACGCATGGAGACATGTCAGTCATAAGACCACAGACCAGATCAGGACACTTGTATGGACAACACTGAAACATCCGCTTTACAATCCTGATCTAGCACCATGTGACTGCCATCTCTTTGGTAAACTGAAGGACCGAGGTTTGAAGATGATGACTCCCTCGTGCACGCTAGTGAAGAGTGGCACAGACGTGTTGGTCCAGACTTTTATTGTGCAGGCATACAGGCCGTCATTCCAACGTGGCGTAAGGCAGTTGAAAGGTGCGGGGATTATGTGGAAAAGTGACGTATTGTTCCTGAAGGATATGTCTACATTCTATGAAAATAACAAAGCTGTGGGATAAAAATGTAATTTTTAAATAAATATTGTGGATTACTTTTGGAGTGATCCTCGTAGCAGTCAATCCCCTCGTCCAGCATTGCTTGTAAAATAAACTTCTTTCTAGTCCCAAAATAGATACATAGATATCAGGGCATGATCATTAGATTGAAAACACGTATTTACATAATGAAGTGATTTATAATCTTTTACTGTTATTCATAAAACTGAAAATTTGTGTGTCAGTGATGTTGTACGTCGTTTTAATAAGAGCCCAAAAGTAGAAATTAAAATTCTCAGGAGTATGGGCATAAATCCTGGAACAAACACTATCGCAGGATTTCTTGCATCAATGGAAAATAAGGACAAAAATGCCAAAAAAAAAAAAACGTTCAACACCTGAAGTTAAAATAAGGAGGAGGTATTTGAGAGGCATAAAGAAGCTGAAACAGGACCGACATGAAGCTGGTTAAGGGGTGACATATGATGATGGAGTGTTCTAGGCTCTGAAAGTTTGTGGCTCATTTCCTGCAAATAGTAATTTTAGAATATCTAATTCTTTTAAACATGATATCTCAGCGAAATATGGTGATACCAAGAAGATATTGGTGTCATTTTGAAGCTTGAAGTGTTTCCTAGTGCCTGACAATGAGTAAAATAACATTAATGTAGTTAATAATTATCTATGGATCCTTTACATGATTTATGCAACATAAAATATTAGTATATGGTAATATTTAATTAATGTAAATGAAAATAAAAAATAGCTATATGTCAGGCACTAAAGAATAGTTTTAGCTATAAAACAGTGAAAAAACTGTGGCTCTATTTTAAAAACTGCATGAGCTATCATGTTTCAAGTTGTACGTCAAAATTATTAACAAAATAATTTTTATAAACAATTTAGACATAATTTCAAGGGATCTGTTCGCTTCATTCTTCTTGTGGTACCATTCTCAATTGTATAAAAATTTTACAGAGCAAAATTATGCAAAACAAAATTTTTTGCATGTAAAGGTGTACATATACCTTAAAAATAAGAAATCACATGAAAGTAAAATTACAAATCACTAACAGATTGCAAAACTACTGAAGAAATTACATACACTAATACTCTTCAATAGTGAAATGCAATTTTATCAATTGTATACAGAATTCTTCAATAGGTCTACAGCCCAGTGTGGGCTTTGGCTTCCTCAACGATCCGCCTCCATTTATCTCTTCTTTCCGTTTTCTCCCACCAACCAGATATACGTAACCTCTTGAAATTTTCAAAGATATCTTGCAACCATCTTTTCCTAAGTCTACCTTGTCTAGCCACACCTAATTTTCTTCCATCCAACATACGTTTTGGGAGTCTTGTATCATCCATTCTATGTACATGTCCCAACCATGACAATCTAGCTGACTTTATAAATCTGACAATGTCTTCGCCCTGTAATATCGTGTTTATCTCATTATTATTGCGAATTCTCCAAGTTTCGCCTTCTTTCACTGGGTCATATATTTTCCTTATGATTTTCCTTTGAAATCTTCCCAGCAATTCCAATTGTATACAGAATAACACTCCAATAATAAATATTACTTGATTCTAGTGCATTACTAATCAAGTTAGTCTATTACAATGAAAGTTTTTCACCTACAATTTGCAATTAAATAATGCAACGTGAAGATTAAAAACTAATACAATAATTATACAGGAGCAATCCATTAAAATCATTGGTCAACCTGATTTAGAATATCATGCATACTTTAATAAGTTAAGAGAATACTGAAAACATAACATTGGAAAAAGTGTAAACTTCATTCTCAAGACTTACGGAGTATTGCACTTCTGCAAACGATAAGTACCGTATGTTTGACATTAAAATGAGTAGTTCAGTACAAGAAAATGTATCTCATTACTCTAAAATCAATAAACATAAATCAAGTCGTATCGAAGTTGTACTTAAGGTATATGTACATCTATACACATAAAAAATTTTGTTTTCATAAATTTGCTCTGTAAAATTTTTATACAATTGAGAATGGTACCAGAAAGGGGATGAAGTAACCAGAACCCTTGAAATTATGTCTAAATTGTTTATAAAAATTATTTTGTTCATAATTTCGACATACAACTTGAAACATGATAGATCATGTAGTTTTTAAGATAGAGCCACAGTTTCTTCACTGTTTTATAGCTAAAATTATTCTTTATGCCAGACATTTAGCTATTTTTTATTTTCATTTACATTAATTAAATATTACCATATACTAATATTTTATGTTGCATAAATCATGTAAAGGATCCATAGATAATTATTAACTACATTGATGTTATTTTACTCATTGTCAGGCACTAGGAAACACTTCAAGCTTCAAAATGACACCAATATCTTCTTGGTATCACCATATTTCGCTGAGATATCATGTTTAAAAGAATTAGATATTCTAAAATTACTATTTGCAGGAAATGAGCCACAAACTTTCAGAGCCTAGAACACTCCATCATCATATGTCACCCCTTAACCAGCTTCATGTCGGTCCTGTTTCAGCTTCTTTATGCCTCTCAAATACCTCCTCCTTATTTTAACTTCAGGTGTTGAACGTTTTTTTTTTTTTTTGGCATTTTTGTCCTTATTTTCCATTGATGCAAGAAATCCTGCGATAGTGTTTGTTCCAGGATTTATGCCCATACTCCTGAGAATTTTAATTTCTACTTTTGGGCTCTTATTAAAACGACGTACAACATCACTGACACACAAATTTTCAGTTTTATGAATAACAGTAAAAGATTATAAATCACTTCATTATGTAAATACGTGTTTTCAATCTAATGATCATGCCCTGATATCTATGTATCTATTTTGGGACTAGAAAGAAGTTTATTTTACAAGCAATGCTGGACGAGGGGATTGACTGCTAAGAGGATCACTCCAAAAGTAATCCACAATATTTATTTAAAAATTACATTTTTATCCCACAGCTTTGTTATTTTCATAGAATGTAGATATATCCTTCAGGAACAATACGTCACTTTTCCACATAATCCCCGCACCTTTCAACTGCCTTACGCCACGTTGGAATGACGGCCTGTATGCCTGCACAATAAAAGTCTGGACCAACACGTCTGTGCCACTCTTCACTAGCGTGCACGAGGGAGTCATCATCTTCAAACCTCGGTCCTTCAGTTTACCAAAGAGATGGCAGTCACATGGTGCTAGATCAGGACTGTAAAGCGGATGTTTCAGTGTTGTCCATACAAGTGTCCTGATCTGGTCTGTGGTCTTATGACTGACATATCTCCATGCGTTGTCGTGGAATAGCAGAACATTCTGCTTCTCCCGATGTGGTCGAACACGACTCAGTCGAGCTTGAGGTTTCTTGAGAGTTGTCACATATACATCAGAATTAATGGTGGTTACGTGTGGCATAATGTCCACAAGCAAGAGTCCACCTGAATCGGAAAACATAGTAGGCATAACATTTCCTGTCAAAGGCGCAGTTTTGAATTTAGTTTCTTTGGTGAATTTGCATGATGTCACTCCATTGTCTGCCTCTTTATCTCCGATCAAAATCGTGGAGCCATGTTTCATCTCCTGTCACAATTCTTGCAAGAAATTAATCTTCACCATTCCCATACTGGTCCAAAAGTTCGCTGCACATGTTTTTCTGGTTTCTTTGTGGGCTTCTGTTAACATCCTCTGAACCCACCTGGCACAAACTTTTTTTAACCCCAACTGTTTCGATACTCTGCACACACTTGCTTCTTCTATTCCAACTTGGAGTGACAATTCTTTCACTGTTACGCGTTTGTCAGCCACAGACATGTTGTTAAAGCGCTGCACGTTCTCAGGTCTTCGTGCAGTGCAGGATTTTCCACTGCAAGGAGTATCCCGAATATTGGCGTGGCTTCTTTCACATGATAATCTGCTTGCCCACCGACTAACCGTACTTGATCGACAGCTGTATCTCCATACATCTTTTTTCAACCTCTTGTAAATGTTTCTCACAGTACAGGAACTCGATAACAGCACGTTGCTTCTGACGGATGTCAAGTACAGCAGCCATCTTGAAGAATCGCCATCATGGCACCACTCACGGGAACGATTTAAATTAAATTTGAATACAAGGGAGAAGGATGTATCTATGACCTCCATAGATTGCAAAGGTTTAGAATAAAAAATGAATTAAAAAAAATGTTGTGCATTACTTTTGGAGTGATCTTCGTAGAAGTGACCGTGGCTGATGACGCATAATTTTGGAAAATGGGACTTATCTCAAAAACCATAAGGCATAAATCGAAAATTCTTATATCAAATTAAAGGGGAGACATTCTGTATTAAAATAGTTATATTTTGAAAATAATAATTTTTCGTCATTTTTTGCGTTTTGTGGGCGTACATATACTCTAAAATACAAAGTTGTAATTGTTAAGTGCAGTTTGATAATACCCTGCCCATTCGATCAAAGTGTCAAATTTCTAGTATTTCTAATGTAACTGTGTTACTCGTGCCCGTGCTCACTTCACGGTACCATGTGTCTTCACTTCGGTATAGGTTAAATCTCCTAGCACCATGAAGTATTTTAATATATCTCATTCAGTTCTCCTGTTAATTTCACTAAACTTCTTAATGGCAATGTCCAGTCACAAACATTCTATTATTATCTACTAGGAAATTATTCATTAATGAAATGGGAAATACTTCTCCTTATTATATATGTACAATGTCTTCATCTCAATATATAAATAACAGAAATAAACTCTCCGTTGCTCCAAATAATCTCACATCCTTTAAAAAGTTCTGCAATTAGTATCTCTCACGAGATCTTCCCAGAGCATTCTTAATTAAATGTTTATGTTCTACGTTATACACACTGAAAATCATGTCACAGCGTCTGAGATATTTCACAGTGACGTATGTATAACCGTTCATTGCTGTTTCCACGATAAGTTGCTCTCTTATTCTCCAGCTCTTGACATGATTCTTTATGTCTGGCGCATCACTTCAAACAAATAACAATAATGTTTTCTTTGGTTTAATAACATCTATCAGAATCTTCCATTATTTCCGACTAGATAACTTGTAAAGCGAAAATATTATTGCATTACGAATGTAGAATGAACTCACTTTCTTTTAACGACTTTCAACTCAATAGATTATTTTTGTGTCGAAATTCAACGTGGGTAAGAAATGAGCAAGTAATCATTTCTGGATCCCTCTCATCAGACAATGAATAAAGTTTCATTTCACATATCTAAGAGAAATATCCATAATTATTAACTCCTCTCGAAATATTGAAAGATTGTAATGTTCCTCTCTATCCACTGCCCGTCAACCTCCAATTCAACGGCGTTCGCAAGGTACTGAAGGCGACTATGTAGCCATTAAATAATTACGATTCCTGCCTGTTGATTGGCAGTTATTTCCTATGCAATGTGATTCCGCTTCCAAAGTAACGAAAGATAACTAAGCAAAATGTCTTTATGAAGGGAACTGCAATTCGATATATTCCACATTCTACTCGCCAGTCGTTAACTTTAAATTATATCCAAAATATCTACCTTTGTAATTGTGACTAAGTTTTCAATGGCAAATTTGTTTGTTAAAAGGTTCAGTAATTCCAAACATAATTTTGTAACTATGCAACTCAAACAACAAGAAACATACTTATTTCAATCTAGTAATTCATCAGTCATACGTAAGAGAGTACTGCACACGATGCATACTCAAGATATGAATATCTGCTCTAGACAATATGAAAAGGTATTTTGCAGTAAGGATAGGAATCATTCCAGTATTAGTGCATTACATTTGTACAATTTCCACGATGTAAATTATCTCATGCTAGAAGAAATCGTAATCAAACGCAACTTACTACTATTAATTTTGTCCTACTCCAAAGGAGATTGCATTCCCAGGATTTCCAAAATTGTCAATTCGATGAAATTGACAATACATTCTAATAAAATACCTGAGTTCTGAAAATTGTACAGAGCCTACAATTTTTACGGTCATCAACAGTGTGCATTCGCCCACGCTGAACGAAATCTCTTAATAACAAACCTCTTACCATTAGTACTGTAGTGCATTCGAAAGAGATTACATCACTGTGAATTATGTAATGCTGAAAGGAATATACTCATGAACAATATCTTGTTACCTTCACAGCAGTACTAATACAACCAGTGCCACATTTGTTAGGAACTTCACCAGTATGAATCCTAATATCTTGAAAGAAATTTCATAATGGAAAGTACCTTCCCAACAGTACTGCAATACTACTCAAAACGGCAATACATTTACGGCATGTTCTTCAGTATCTGTCCTATTCTGTACGATACAAAAATCATTCTAATGAAACGTCTATTGCAGTAGAGCCGCAGAATATTATTCTGAACAATGCTGCATTTATACGATTTCCTCACGTCTCTCTGTTATTGTGGATTCTAATTCTAATGAAACGTCTCTTAAAGAATTATCGCACTTGTATTAATCTGAAAAACAGTGCATTGTAGAACTTTCTTCGATCTCTGTCATATTGTGTGTTATCCACAAAAAATCTCTTAAGGAACGTCTGATCTACTGTACTTATACCAAACAATATAATTATAGACAAAACTACATTAGACAGATTTCCAATTGTATCTCCCCTCTTATCCACATTAACAGAAAATAACAACGATGCCGTTCTTGTCAGTACTACCGCATTATAGTGCTGTCGACAAAATTGTTTTTGTGGGTTTTCACCCGGACCTCCTCTCTGCTCCATCTTAAAAAAAAAACGATCACGACTCTTTTCTTGTCAATAGTATCAAAGAGCACAATAATGTATTCCTGGAATATACACCTATGTATATCTACTTTCTTATTCATATTAATCAAAAACTCTGTAGTGATAGGTTTTTGTCACTAGTACCACAACTTACAATGAGGAAAATATTACATTTGAACGATTTTCACCTGTACCTGCCCTCTTGGCCATATTGACAAAAATAAGGAATCGTCTCTTGTCAGTATCACAGAAGTAACAATAAAGAAGCACCGCATTTGTAGATTTATTTCCTTTCTGTCCTATTGAATATATTCTACAAAATGTCCTAGTAAAACAAATTATCATAAGAAACGCAGTACTATTCATAAAAGGCATTGAAATTGTAGGATTATTTTCTGCTTTTATCGCGCTGTTCGTGTCAGACGAAACATGGCAATGAACTCATCTTGTCAATAGTACTATAGTATTCCTCAGAAAAGAAGCCCTACTGAATTTTAACTACTTTCCTGCGAGTACCTTCCATAATCAAATAATCATCCTAATTACACTACTGTTATCAATATTACGGCATAATAACTCGAAACATCTCCTTCCTTCCTATCTTGCTTCCTTCCTTTATTTCTTCCTTCCTTCCCTCCTTCCGTCCTTCCTTTCTTTCTGTCTTTCTTCCTTTCTTTCTACCTATCTTTCTTTCTTTCTTCCTTCCTTTCTTTCTTCCTTTCTTTCTTCCTTCCTTCCTACCCTCCTTACTTTCTTTCTTTCTTTCTTTCTTCTTTACTTCCTTTCCTCCTTTCTTTCTTCCTTACTTCCTTTCCTCCTTTCTTTCTATGTACCTTTCTTCCTTCCTTCCTTTCTTCCTTCCTACCTTTCTTTCTTCCTTTCTTCCTTTACTTCTTTCTTCCTTCCTTCCTTCCCTCCTTCCTTCCTTCATTTCTTTCTTTCTTTCTTCCTTACTTCCTTTCTTTCTATCTATCGTTCTTCCTTTCTTTCTTTCTTTCTTCCTTACTTCCTTTCTTCCTATCTATCTTTCTTCCTTCTTTCCTTCCTTCCCTCCTTCCTTTCTTTCTTCCTTTCTTCGTTTCTTCCTAACTATCTTTCATTTTTTCTTCCTTCCTTTCTATCTTTCTTCCTTCCTTCCCACCTTCCTTCCTTCCTACCTTCCTTCCTTTCTTTCTTACTTACTTTCTTCCTTTCTTTCTATCTATCTTTCTTCCTTTCTTCCTTCCTTCCTTTCTTTCTTCCTACTTCCTTTCTTTCTATCTATCTTTCTTCCTTCCATTCTTTCTTTCTTTCTTCCTTTCTTTCTTTCTTCCTTCCCTCCTTCTTTCCTTTCTTCCTTCCTTACTTCCTTTCTTCCTTTCTTTCTATCTATCTTTCTTCCTTTCTTTCATTATACCTTACTTGCTCTCTTCCTTTCTATCTATCTTTCTTCCTTTCTTCTTTCCTTTCTTTCTTTCTTAATTCCTTTCCTCCTTCCTTCCTTTCTTTCTTCCTTACTTCCTTTCTTTCTATTTATCTTACTTTCTTTCTTTCTTCCTTCCTTACTTCCATTCTTCCTTTCTTTCTATCTACCCTTCTTCCTTCCTCTCTTTCTTTCTTCCTTTCTTTCTTTCTTCCTTCCTTCCCTCCTTTCCTTTCTTTCTTTCTTCCTTCCTTACTTCCTTTCTTCCTTTTTTCTATCTATCTTTCTTCCTTTCTTCCTTTCTTTCTTTCTACATTACTTCCTTTCTTCCTTTCTATCTATCTTTCTTCCTTTCTTCCTTCCTTTCTTTCTTTCTTTCTTCCTTCCCTCCTTCCTTCCCTCCTTCCTTCCTTTCTTTCTTTGTTTCTTTCTTCCCTATTTCCTTTCTTCCTATCTTTCTATCTATCTTTCTTCCTTTATATCTATCTTTCTTCCTTTGTTTCTTCCTTTCTTTCTTTCGTTCTTTCTTTCTTCCTTTCCTCCTTTCTTTCTTTCTTTCTTTCTTCCTTCCTTTCTTTCTTTACCTTAGTTTAACCTCTCTCAGGTTCATTAATACGACCCATACCACACGGGCCTTACAGGGCCGCGACTGAAACACGTCCTCATTTATGGTAATTTCTCCTGGTTCTCTGTTGTTGTGCATGTTCTAAAAACATTGCTGAAATATGATAACCAAAGGTCTCTGGTCAGTACTAGAGCAGTAACAGTGGAACAGCACTGCATTTGTCGCTTCTTGCCCTTGCTCTATGTTGAACATTTTCCACAAAGTATGGAAATAAAACCATAAGTAATAAATAAAAATAATAGGTCTGGCAGTACTATTCATAAAAGTCATGCCATTTGTAGGATTATCTCCTGGCTTTGTCTCGCTGTTCATGTCCAATGCAACATGAAGTGAACTTCTCTCGTCCATAGTACTCTAGCATTCCCCAGAAAAGGAGGCCTACTGAATTTCCTATCTCTCCTGTCTGTCTTTTGCACATTCTATGAAATGTCTCCTGTTTTAATAATGGGAGAATTACTGAAAAATATTCTGCACTTATATCATTATCTCACGATTCCCTGTAGATGTACACGTTCTACAAAACACTGCAACGCGATGTATCTTGCCAGTTGTATTGCTACTCACTTGTATTACTTCTCTCCCACTCGAAAGGGAATTTCATTCTAGGCTTTCCAAATGTGTCAATTTGATCGCGTTGGCAAAATATTCTAATCAAGTATCTCTCACCTGAATAGTGTATTGCCTACAATTTGTACGGCATTCAACAGTGTGAATTCGTCTAAGCTTAACGAAATCTCCTACTAAAATTCCTCTTCTCTGTAATGATGCAGTACATTCCAAAGAGATTAACATTTCCAGATTCTTCCCACTGTGAAGTATGTCATGTTGGACGAAATATACCCATGAACAATACCTTGCCACTTTCACAACAGTACTAATAAAATCAGAGACGCATTTATTTGGGTTTTCACCAGTTCGAATTCGCTTATGTTGAAAGAAATATCATAAAGAAATTATTCTGCCAGTGGTATTGCAGCATTACTAAAAACAGCATTTTTTTGTACGATATTCTCCAATCTCTCCTACTCTGTTCGAACCACAAAACATTGTAATGAAACATCTCTTACAGTATATTATGCTGAACGGTATTGAATTATAGGATTCTCACGTTCTGTCCTACCGTGAATGCTGCACAAAACATCTGAATTTAAAGTCTCTTACAGTAGTGCCGCAGTGTATTACGCTGAATGGAAATGCATTTATGAGATTTTCTCAAGTCTTTGTTCTTGTGTGAACAATCCTCAAGAAAAATATAATGAAACGACTGTTGCAGAATTATCGCACTATATTACTTTGAAAAATATTGCATTTGTAGGATTTCCTTCCTTACTTAACTATGTAAATCCCATTAATGTAATCTAATGTGTATTTTCAGACGAAGTAGTTTCTATACTTTCATTACATTTCCATTCCCACTTTCTTTATTATATATCTATCACTACTTATTTATTATCACTCCCTGGTTATTACTTGTATCTTATTCTTTTTCACTATTATTCCCTTGCCTTATCGTCTTTTCTGTCACCATCACCATTTTCACTTAATCACTTTCCTAAGTTTTGCCACTCATGCATACTTTTTTCACTGTATCACTTTCCTATGTTTGGTCACTCATGCACCAACCTCTTAAGTTATAAGTTTTCTGTCCCTTATTTCTTCCCACTGACGTACTTCTATTCGGTGTCGCTAATGTTGCTTCATCCCTTCCACTACTTGCAGAATCTTGAATTCTTATCTTATTATCTTTTTCATTTCTCGATCCCTTTTGTAATTGCTGACCCATATTTGTTCTTCCAGCTGGATTCAGTGAACTCTTTTTGCTCTTCTCAGCTCCTGTGTCGTATTGTGCGCATTCACAAAACACACTAATGGAACAGCTTTGTTATAGTTGTACCCAACTACATATTATCTGTTTAAAATCCTGCTTTTGAAGGATTTCCACTTGTATCGCCTCTCTTATCCACATTCATAACACATAAAATCGATAACTTACATTTCTTGTCAGTAGTATTGCAATATACTACTGTTAGCAAAATGTTTTTTGGGGCTTTTCACTTGTAATGCTCTATGTTCCATATTCATAAACATATCCTCATGATACTTTCCATTTTAGTACTACCACAATGTCCTATTTTGAACGGTACGTTATTCCTAGAATTAACAACTGTAACTGTACTCTTGTTGATATGATTAAAAAAACTGTAAGGATATGTTTTTACCTGTAGTACTGCACTATACTAAGAAAAAAGATATTACATTTGAAGGATTTTCACCTGTACCTGCCCTCTTGTCTATATTGACAACTTTTCTGTCCCTTATTTCTTTCCACTGACGTACATCTATTCGGTATCGCTAATGTTACTTTATCCCTTCCACGTCTTGCAGAATCTTGACTTCTTATGTTAGTTTCGTTTTCATCTCTCGATCTCTTTGGTAATTGCTGACCCATATTTGTTCTTCCAGTTGGATTCAGTGAAATCTTTTTGCTGTTCTCAGCTCCTGCATACCGTCCTTCGGTTCTCTCCTGTCTACCTGATGCCGTCATCATGTTGTTCCTCAATCGCTTGTTGACATCCTCGTCTGCTACTGTTGCTGCGCTTTTCATTATTACTCTGGTCACTGGCCTCTTTCCCTGGTTCAAAGTGGTCATTTATTTATTTAGGTGCAGTATCATTGACTCCTCAGTCTATTATCTCTATTAAAAATATTTATCTTAATAGATTTCTCTGTCTCTATTAAAATTTACTTTTCACGGTTTATTAAAATTATCTGCCTACATAGGTATGCAATGTGATTCCTAAAACCTGATTATCTGTGTAACTATAAATGGAGGTTCTCTAAGACCATTTCTCTGCCTCATCAGACTTGGTGGTTCACAGAGGTTCATGATCCATCTATTTCAGGATGCATATAATTATCAGTAAAATACGGATGGCTCAGCTACATTCTTCTTCTCAGAGGATGTCTAGAATGTATCTCAGATCTCTGAATCTAATTATCTTTGGTGCTCATAAATAATTTTATCTGAAATTAAACAGCTGCATGCAATTCCTGATAATTCCACTGTTTGGGAAAGTTTTTGTCATACAAATCATTAATCTCTCATATGAAGCGTTTAGTTGCAAAATCAGATATTACATAACTGAAGGATAATTTTTCAGTATGAAGGAAAAACATTTGCAAGGATCCAAGGATTTGCAGCCAATACTTTTCTTTCATCATACAAATCCTTGTGATGTATCTGCTTTGGAGCATAACAGTGCTATAGCAGTTGTAGAATCATACGAAGGTATGAAATATAACATTAACTCATTTTCGAAAAAAAACATGATGTATTAGATTTTGAAACTACACGCCTCATATATTAATGGCTTTCCAAAAGTTGCATTGTGATACTGCTCAGCACTGTAAGTAAGTGATATTACTGTTATGACGTCACCAATGCCATTTAACCTTGCCCAACGAGAACTGTTGCGCTATTTCTAACTCAAGGATCATTAACAGTAGTTCCTAAAAGGCTAATTTGGCCGCCTCTTCAGTGTTTCCAACTAATACCAGGTATCAACAAACAGGGTAAAGTCACAATACCATATACTGATGATGATGATGTTGGTGACGATGATGATAATAATAATAATAATAATAATAATAATAATAATAATAATAATATCTTGCTTATTTAGTTATTTACCACATCTCATCTTTATGCTGGGACGTGTTTTCTAAATGGTTCAATAATTTGTGAAAGTGTAGCCTAGGCCTATATTTTCTTCTTGGTCCTCTCGCATAAGATGGCGGTAATTATTATAGTAGGTTAGTATGAGATGATATTAAAATTTGTTTCGTCTCACAACATGAAATTCATTGCTTTGACTAAACAGCTTACGATTCACGAGACCTATCCTAAAAATCCATTCTGCTTGAAAACGTGAAATGATTAGTTGGCCTAAGAATTCTATTTTGAAATGTGTATAGTTACGGTCTATTGTCAGTCTAAGTCTTCGTGTGAAGTTTGAGGCTTATAAACATATTTTAAATATCACCTACCTACGGATTTCTTTCCGTGTGTGTACGCGGTTCCTCAAAGGTGGAATATCAATTTCTCACCGTAGGCCCTACCTAATAACAAGATTTCAATGTAGGTTCTATTATGTTACTAGAACATTTGTTAGCTCCAACAATTTTTGTTCTTTAATATATACTTTCAACACGTACAAGACTATTTTCTAAATTCACATTTCTCCACATAAGTAGGCCTAACTGTACTAGAATTTCGTAAGGTTCTCATTCTTATCTCACACCACTTCACTGATGTACGAATGTCACAGAAGTTACACAGTGAACTTGACGTTTCGGCAAACGTCTAGTCTTAAACTGTCCCCATTGCAAGTTTTCCCTGTTCAAAACTTTATTGCACTCGTACCACTGTCTCCAAAGTAATACTGATAATTCTTCTGTAGCCAACCTGTTACTAGTACGAAAATTCTAACTGTCAAGCATTTCCCACTAAATATCACATTTGTACGGTTTCTGTCCAATGTGAATACACGGATCGTCCGTGACTGTATCTTGTAATTGGTAATAAACTTCTATTTCAAGTGTTGTTATATCTGCAGAGCAATCCTCACCACCAACAGACATGCATATCTCTGCAAGCCTCTCTCCAGATTTCTCTGAAATAGAATTCTATTTGGTGTTAATTTCTCATTTATAATGTCTTTATATGACCTACAAGAGAGGAAAATTGTAACATTTTGATATGAAAGATTGTTCTGCAAATCCTGATCCCATTCGTGGTACCATGGGAACAGAAGTGTGGAATGAAATTAATGTCTCATGGCTTTCCGCGCGGTTCGCTTCACTCCATTATCTATTTAATAATTATGCTTCGAGGCTTTCCACTAGAGACAAAAGTATCAGATTGCTATGCAAGGACATGCATGTTCAATTGTTTCTTGTAATTTACACATTCCTTCATTGCGCTTCATCGCAACTATTTACCAATAATGTTCCATCGCCTAGTTATTGGATACGATGTACTCATCTTGCCTATGGTACTATTCATTTACGGTCTTACTAATAAAAACGTTATATACAGACGTTTAACTGTCTTATACAATGAGTAGCTTGTTTATAAGTTGTGTGTAAAATCCTTACTAATAATCACTACATACGTCGTGCATAACACTATAACTATTACATAGCTACGTCATAGTTTCGTCATTACTTCGTTACGAAAGGTAATAGAATTTGTGAGGTACTCTATTGCATCCGATAGAGCGCTCTAGTGTGGCGTGTTAAGTATCGATAGTACAACTGACTCTAATCGATTACCACACTATATTTTTGTCAGAGAGTACAAGGTACAGCAATATTATTCTAATTATTCTGTGCTCTTTGGTTTGTTCTTCTGTGGTTACAAGGCAACCACCATCATAAAATGACAGTCGATACGAACAACTGTTAGAGGAGCGGCCATTTTTTCTCTATATACAACGCTTAAACAAGGGGTTTCGTGTATATACCTACTGCAAAGCAATTCCCATGTGTAGTTAAAGCCTGTTTATACATCCATTGCTTATGCATGGTTTATTAGTAACGTTTTCTGTCTCAACTCTGCTAAAGTCTCGTATAACAACTATGCACGGTTTATTAGTAAGACTGCTAATCATTAAGCCTATCATTATCCAACTTAAAAATAGAATAACACTAATAGAGACATTTCACTCAATCGAAGGAACGTAATAATTTCCCTTACAGTTTTTCATTTCAGATCGTCTCGTGCAACCACAGCTTGCACTACGGACGCCAATCACGACTTGTTTATTATCCGAAAGGTTTTTCAGCGCAGTGATGTTTCAGTTTTGATAGAGATAATAGTTTCAAAATTGGCAAAAGTGCGAGTTCTCTTTATTAAAAATTAGACTGTATTAGAACATCTCTCTCCAATGTGATATTGTCTTTCATGCAAGATCTATTACCAATCTGTCTCCAAGTGTGAGGCTTGACAGAGCAATTGTGCCCTCCAATGTACTCGTAGATATCTCTCATTATACTTCAAACAGACAGGAATTTGTATATTCTCTGCACATATATCTATCTATATAGGTATGCGTAGAGATTTTCTGTCAATTTATCTGTCCGGTTAATCCTATAAGTGCAGATGTCCTTATATCTATCTATTCAGGAATGTCTGGAGTTTCTCACTCTGTTTATTTGTCCAGCTATTCTAAATCGTGGAGAAACACGATTTTCCATCCATTCAGGTACGCGTGGAGAGTCATCTACTCAGCTAGTCCTACAAGTGAAGATACCCAAGTTTCTATCTGTTTAGTTCTGCGTGGAGATTCTGAGACTGTTTATCTGTAGGCCCAGTGGTAGACTTACAAGTCGAGATGATTAGGGTTTTGTCGATTGAGACATGCGAGGAGATTCTCATTCTTTATCTGTCCAGGTTGTCCTACACGAGGAGTTACCTGTTTCTATCTGTTTAAGTCTGCATGGAGATTCTGTTGTCTATTCTCATTCTTTATCTGTCCAGGTTGTGCTATACAAAGAGTTGCCTATGCTTCTATCTGATTAAGTCTGCATGGTGATTCTGAGACTGATTCTCATTCTTTATCTGTCCAGGATGTCCTGTACAAGGAGTTGCCTATGCTTCTATCTCATTAAGTCTGCATGGAGATTCTGAGACTGATTCTGATTCTTTATCTGACCAGGTTGTCCTATGCAAGGAGTTGCCTATGCTTCTATCTGATTAAGTCTGCATGAAGATTCTGAGACGGATTCTCATTCTTTATCTGACCAGGTTACCCTATGTATACAAAAAGTGCCTATTTCTATCTGTTTAAGTCTGCATGGAGATTTTGAGACTGATTCTCATTTTTAATCTGTCCAGGTTGTCTCACACGAAGAGTTACCTATGCTTCTATCTGTTTTGGTCTGCGTGGAGTTTCTGAGACTGATTCTCATTCTTTATCTGTTCAGGTAGTCCTATACAAGGAGTTGCCTGTTTCTATCTGTTTAAGTCTGCATGGAGATTCTGTTGTCTATTCTTATTCTTTATCTGTCCAGGTTGTCCTATACAAGGAGTTGCCTGTTTCTATCTGTTTAAGTCTGCATGGAGATTCTGAGACTAATTCCCATTCTTTATCTGTCCAGGTTGTCCTATAGAAGGAGTAGCCTATGCTTCTATCTAAGTCTGCATGGAGATTATGAGACTGATGTTCATTCTTTATCTGACCAGGTTGTCCTATACAAGGAGTTGCCTGTATCTATCTGTTTAATTCTGCTTGGAGATTCTGTTGTCTATTCTCATTCTTTATCTGACCAGGTTGTCCTATACAAAGAATTGCTTATGTTTCTATCTGTTAAAGTGTGCATGGAGATTCTGAGACTGATTCTCATTCTTTATCTGACCAGGTTGTACGATACAAGGATTTGCCTTTTTTTAAATCTGTTTCGGTCTGCATGGAGATTCTGACACTGATTCTCATTCTTTATCTTTCCAGGATCTCCTATACAAGGAGATGCTTATGTTTCTCTCAGTTTAAGTATGCATGGAGATGCTGAGACTGATTCTCATTCTTTATCTGTCCAAGTTGTCCTATACAAGGAGTTGCCTATGTTTCTATCTTTTTAAGTCTGCATGGAGATTCTGAGAATGATTCTCATTCTTTATCTGACCAGGTTGTCCTATGCATGGAGTTGCCTATGTTCCTATCTGTTTAAGTCTGCATGAGGATTCAGAGACTGATTCTCATTCCTTGTCTGAACAGGTTTGCCTACAGAAGGAGTTGTCGGCTTCTATCTGTTTAAATCAGCATGGAGATTCTGAGACTGATTCTCGTTCTTAATCTGTCCATGTTGTCCAATACAAGGAGTTGCCTATGTTTCTATCTCTTTAAGGCTGCATAGATATTCTGAGACTGATTGTCATTCTTTGTTTGTCCAGGTTGACCTATGCAAGGAGTTGCCTATGTTTCTATCTGTTTAAGTCTGCATGGAGGTACTCCTGGAGATTCTCAATCTATTTATTTGTCTGCTAGTCCTGAATGTGGAGGAACACGGTTTTCTATCCATTGAGGTTTGTGTGGATATTCTCATTCTATATCTGTCCAGGGAAACATATATGGAGATGCCCAAGTTTCTATCTGTTTAGGATGCTCGAGGGTTCTCAGTTTATTTATCTGTCCTGCTAGAATTACATGTGGGAATGGTTAGGTTTCTGTGGACTTTTTTTTCCACGCAATTAGAGACGTAATTACTCCGGACGCACCGCAGCCTTAGGCTTATTGTGCTACCTATATTTTATGATTTAATATCTGTTCATCAGCCCTGTTACCTTGATTGAGGTAAAACGTCCGATATAGTACTCGGTTCAAACTCTTTTAGTACTAGAAAAGAAAATATCAGTTGCTTAGAATGTTGCAGAGTAGAGAGCTATTCTCGCTTCTTTCATTACTGCTATGTCTAATGGAATCAAGTTGAAGAGTGCTTTCATATCTGCAGTGGGAATCGTTTTCATGGTTCCCGTTATAGCCATACAGACTGTTCTTTGAATTCTGTATAGCTTCACTTTGGAGTTGTTTCGAAAGACTTTTTTTAAGCAAACCAGAGCTTCGTAAGTTATAGATGGTCTGATTATCCTAGTGTAGATCCAGTGAATCATACTGGGCCTTCGTCCCCATTTTTTCCCGTACGTGCGTCTGACAGTTTCAAAAACTGTATTTGCTCGTTGTGTTATTCTTTTTAAATATTGATTCCAGTCTACCTTAGAGTAAAAAATCACTCCTGAGTACTTGACTTCCTCATCTTGTTTGTTCTATTGTATATCAATTCTCCACCAGCCTCCTTGAGACCTCTGATTACACCTTTGTAGCACCAGGGTTCCTGGGTGAGTGCTACATCGCAGGAGTTCATCTTTACACATAGGGCAGATGTGATGTAGATTTGCCTGCAGTACCCCATCACCAGTCTCCCAGTCCTTTAATTTTTTTAAGTGATCCTTCCAATCTCTTTTTTCCAGTTTCTTGTAAGAATGCAAATCAACTGAAAAGACCAGCGTTTGCACCTTCTCTGCCACTTTCCGACTCATAAGGAGCCAATCTTCACTTTTAAACTCAGGATTTTGTATCCTGTGTCTGTTTTTAACTGTTGTTAGTTCAACAGTTTCCGGTATCCAGACGAGCACATTGGATCGTTTGGGAATGTCGTTGGAACTGAAAACTTTCAGCTCCGTCCCTCCCAAAGGTTTTCAAGTCTGCTCACCTCCCGGATAAGCCCATCTTTACTACCCTCATTTGCACAGGTGTCCATAGGATTCCCGGTACAAATTTGGAGTTAAAGAATTTAGTTTGAACCAGATCAGCTTGCTCCAGATTCAGTTTGATATCAGGATGTCGTTGACAAACAACTGTCATCTTGATGTCCACAAGAAGATCCTTATAAGACACAGTCTGCTCCGCAGTGAAGTTCCTGTGTTTTTCGGATGTTGTATTACGGAAGTAGGGTGCTAGAATCCGAGTGGGGCCTTTTAAATTTCCCACTGGATCCCGCTATTTCTTTTCATTTTGGGAAGGTCTTCTTGTACGGTTTTTCAGCCTTGCATTTTTTTTCTCTTTCAGAAGTTTTTTCCTTTGAGCTTCTGAGAGCATCTTGGACTGCAGTCTCGTTTTCTCAACGTATGCAGCCAAAGACTCAACAGCTTGCTCTGAAGAAGTTTGTACTGCCAAGTCTGCTGAAATGGCTCCTTGGTCAGTTTCAATTGATTGAAAATTTATACTTCTGTCCATTTCGGTCCCACGAGTGTAGAGGAATTAAACAGACTTCACTGGCAGAGCCTTCTTTGCCAGTGCAAGGCTATTTACTCCGAGAGGCCGCCCAGTTTCTCGGAGGCTCTGTTAACGTTTCATCTCCCATGTGCCATGCACCCCATCAGCACGGAAACGCATAACACTTTAGGGTTGGGGAGTTGGTTCGTAGTCTCTTATTTGAAATTCAGAGACAGGCCTGACCTGGTCTAGCGTTTTCGCACTATTCACAATACGGGTCCTCTGCTATTCACCACCTGCCGACGCGTCCGGTACCCACTCAAAGTTGGGCTTTTGGGGGTTTGTGGATAATTTAATATCTCTCCAGGTCCCCCCCGCCCCGAAGTTGACTGAGTTAAGCGTTGATATTCTAATTCTGTATTTTTGTCAATCTAGTCCTACGTGTGGAGATGCCTATGTTTCTACCTGTTTAGTTGTATGTTGAGATTCCCAGTATTTTTATCCATACACTTAGTCCTACTCAGTTCTCTTGTTATTTTCAGTAAACTTCTTAATGACAATGTCCAGTCACAAACATTCTATTATTATCTACTAGGAAATTATTGATTAATGAAATGGGAAAAACTTCTCCTTATGATACATGTACAATGTCTTCACCTCAATGTATTAATAAACGAAATAAAAACTCTCCGTTTCTCCAAATAACCTCACATCCTTTAAAAAGTGTTGCAATTAGTATCTCTCACGAGATAATCCCAGAGAAATCTTAATAAAATGTTTATGTTCTACGTTATACACACTGAAAATCATGTCACAGCGTCTGAGATATTTCACTGTGACATATGTATAACCGTTTATTGCTGTTTCCAAGATAAGGTGCTCTCTTATTCTCCAGCTCTTGACAAGATTCTTTATGGCTGGCGCATCTCTACAAACGAATAGCAATAAAGTTTTCTTTGGTTTAATATCAACACCTAACAGAATCTTCCATTATTCCCGACAAGATAGCTTGTAAAGCGAAAATATTATTGCATTACCAATGTAGAATGAAGTCACTTTCTTTTAACGACTTTCAACCCAATAGACTATTTTGTGTCGAAATTCAACGTGGGTAAGAAATGAGCAAGTAATCATTTCTGGATCCCTCTCATCAGACATTGAATAAAGTTTCATTTCGCAAATCTAAGACAAATATCCATCATCATTAATTCCTTTGGAAAATTGTAATGTTTTTTGTATCCACTGTTCGTCAACCTCCATTCCAACGACGTTCGCTAGGCCCTTAAGTCGACCATGTAGCAATTAAATGATTAGGATTCCTCCTTGCTGATTGGCAGTTATTTCATATGCAATGTGATTCCGCATCCAAAGTAACGAGGGATAACTAAGCAGAATAACCTTATAGTTTTGAAGGGAACTGCAGTTCGATATATTCCACATTACACTCGCCAGTCGTTGACCTTAAATAATATCCATTACATTACTTTTGTGAATGTGACTAAGTTCTCACAGACAAATTTTTTTGTTAAAAGTTTCAGTAATTCCAAACCCATTCAAAACATAATTTTGTAACTATGCTACTCAAACAACAAGAAACATACTTATTTCAATCTAGTAATTCATCAGTCATAAGTAACAGAGTACTGCACACGATGCATACTCAAGATGTGAGTATCTGCTCTAGACAGTAGGAAAAGGTATTTTGCAGTAATGAAAGGAATTTTTCTAGTAATAGTGCATTACATTTGTACAATTTTCACGATGTACATTATCTCATGCTAGAAGAAATCGTAATCAAACGCAACTTACTAATACTACTTCTGTCCTATTCAAAAGGGGATTGCATTCTTAGGACTTCCGAAATTGTCAATTCGGTGAAAATGACAAACTATTCTATTAAAATACCTGTATAGGACCTACTATTTGTACGGTCATCGACAGTGTGTATTCCCCCACCCTGAACGAAATCGCTTATCAACAAACCTCTTAACATTAGTACTGTAGTATATTCGAAAGAGATTACATTTTCAGAATCTCAACATTGTGAATTCTGTAATGTTCAAGGCAATATACACATGAACAATAGCTATCTTGTCACTTTCACAGCAGTACTAATACAATCAGTGCTACATTTGTTAGGAATTTCACCAGTATGAATCCTAATATCTTGAAAGAAATTTCATAATGGAAAGTAGCTTCCCAACAGTACGCCTACTGCAATATTACTCAAAAGAGGAATACATTTACGGCTTGTTCTACAGTATCTGTCCTATTCTGTAGGATACAAAAATCATTCTAATGAAACGTCTACTGCAGTAGAGCCGCAGAATATTATTCTGAACAATATTGCATTTATAGGATATCCTCACATCTCTCTGTTATTGTGGATGCTCCACAAAATATTCTAATGAAACGTCTCTTAAAGAATTATCGCACTGTAGGCCTATTAAACTGAATAACAGTGCATTGTAGAACTTTCTTCGATCTCTGTCATATTGTGTGTTATCCTCAAAAAAGCTCTCAAGGAACGTCTGATCTACTATACTTATACCAAACCATATAATTATAGACAAAACTACGTTGGACAGATTTCCAATTGTATCTCCCCTCTTATCCATATTAACAGAAAATAATAACGATGCCGTTCTTGTCAGTACTACCGCATTATGCTACCGTGGAAAAATTGTTTTTGTGGGTTTTCACCCGGATCTCCTCTCTGCTCCATCTTAAAAAAAAATAAAGATCACGACTCTTATCTTCTCAATAGTATCACCGAGTACTACTTTGCACAATAATGTATTCCTGGAATATAAAGCTATGTATTTCTGCTCTCTTGTTCATATTATTAAAAAATCTGTAGTGATGAGTTTTTTGTCACTAGTACCGCACCTAACTATGAGGAAAATATTACATATGAAGGATTTTCACGTGTACCTGCCCTCTTGGCCATATTGCCAAAAATGATAAGGAATCGTTTCTTGTCAGTATCAAAGCAGTAACAGTAGAGAAGCACCGCATTTGTAGCTTTATGTCCTTTCTGTCCTGTTGAATATATTCTACAAAACATCCTAATACAACGAATTATCTTAAGAAACGCAGTACTATTCATAAAAAGCATTGAAATTGTAGGATTAACTTCTGCCTTTATCGCGCTGTTCATGTCAGACGAAACATGGCAATGAACTCATCTTGTCAGTAGTAAAATAGTATTCCTCAGAAAAGAAGTCCTACTGAATTTTAACTACTTTCCTGCGAGTACTTTGCATAATGAAATAATGATCCTAATTACACTACTGTTATCAATATTACGGCATAATTACTCGAAACATCTCTTTCCTTCCTTTCTTGCTTCCTTCCTTTCTTTCTTCCTCCCTTCCTTCCCATCTTCCTTCCTTTCTTTCTGTCTTTCTTCCTTTCTTTCTATCTTTCTTCCTTTCTTCCTTCCTTTGTTTCTTCTTTTCTTCCTTCCTACCCTCATTCCTTTCTTTCTTTCTTCCTTCCTTTCCTTATTTCTTTCTACCTATCTTCCTTTCTTCCTTTCTTCCTTCCTTTCTTCATTTCTTCCTTCCTACCTTTCTTCCTTTCTTGCTTTCATTCTTCCTTCCTTCCCTCCTTCCTTCCTTTCTTTCTTTCCTTCTTTGTTTCTTCCTTACTTCCTTTCTATCTATCATTCTTCTTTTCTGTTTTTCTTCCTTTCTTTCTTCCTTACTTCCTATATTCCTTTCTTTCTATCTATCTTTCTTCCATTCTTTCTATCTTTCTTCCTTTCTTTCTTCCTTCCTTCTCTCCTTCCTTTCTTTCTTTCTTCCTTTCTTCCTATCTTCCTTCCTTTCTTTCTTTCTTCCTTCCTTCCCTCCTTTCTTTCTTTCTTCCTTACTTCCTTTCTATCTATCTTTCTTCCTTTCTTCCTTCCTTTCTTCCTTTCTTCCTTCCTTTCTTCCTTTCTATCTTCTTTCTTCCTTTCTTTCTTTCTTCCTTCCTTCCTTTCTTCCCTCCTTCCTTCCTTTATTTCTTTTCCTTCCTTTCTTTCTTCCTTTCTTTCTTTCTTCCTTACTTCCTTTCTTCCTTTCCGTCTAGCTTTCTTCCTTTCTTTCTGTCTTTCTTAATTTCTTCCCTCTTTCCTTCCTTTCTTCCTTCCTTACCACCTTTCTTCCTTTCTCTCTATCTATCTTTCTTCTTTCTTCCCTCCTTTCTTTCTTTCTTCCATACTTTCTTTCTATCTTTCTTCCTTTCTTCCTTCCTTCCTTTCTTTCTTTCTTTCTTTCTTCCCTCCTTCCTTCCTTACTTTCTTCCTTACTTCCTTTCTTCCTGTCTTTCTATCTATCTTTCTTCTTTTCTTTCTGTCTATCTTTCTTCTTTTCTTCCTTTCTTTCTTCCTTCCCTCCTTCCTTCCTTTCTTTCTTTGTTTCATTCTTCCTTATTTCCTTTCTTGCTTTCTTTCTATCTAACTTTGTTCCATTCTATCTATATTTCTTCCTTTCTTCCTTCCTTCCTTCCTTTCTTTCTTTCTTCCTTTCTTCCTTTGTTCCTTCCTTTCTTTCTTTACCTTAGTTTAATCTCTCCCTTTTAGGTTCATTTATACGACCCATGCCGCGACTGAAACACCTCCTCATTTATAGTAATTTCTCCTGGTTCTCTGTTGTTGTGCATGATTTAAAAAACATTGCGGAAATATGATAACCAAAGGTCTCTTGTCAGTGCTAGGGCAGTAACTGTGAAACAGCACTGCATTTGTAGCTTCTTGTCCTTGCTCTATACTGTTGAACATTTTCCACAAAGTATGGCAGTAAAACCATAAATAATAAATAAAAAAAATACGTCTGGGAGTACTATTCATAAAAGTCATGCAATTTGTATGATTATCTCCTGGCTTTGTCTCGCTGTTCATGTCCAACGCAACATGAAGTGAAATTCTCTTGTCCATAGTACTCTAGCATTCCCCAGAAAAGGAGGCCTACTGAATTTCCTGTCTCTCCTATCTGTCTTTTGCACATTCTATGAAATGTCTCCTGTCATTAATAATGGGAGAATTACTCAAAAATATTCTGCACTTACATCATTATCTCCTGATTCCCTGTAAATGTACACGTTCTACAAAACACTGCAACGCGATGTATCTTGCCAGTTGTATTACAACTCAATTGTATTATTTCTCTTCTCCTCGAAAGAGAATTGCATTCTTAGGCTTTCCAAATGTGTCAATTTGATCAAGTTGGCAAAATATTCTAATCATGTATCTCTGACCCGAATTTTGTATTTGTACGGCATTCAACAGTGTGAATTAGCCTACGCTGAACGAAATCTCCTACTAAAATTTCTCTTCTCTGTAATGATGCAGTACATTCCAAAGAGAATAACATTTCCAGATTCCTCCCACTGTGAAGTATGTCATGTTGAACGAAATGTACCCATAAACAATACTTCGCCACTTTCACAACAGTACTAATAAAATCAGAACCACACTTGTTTGGATTTTCACCTGTTCGAATTCGCTTATGTTGAAAGAAATATCATAACGAAAATATTCTGCCAGTACTATTGCAGCATTACTAAAAACAGCATTTCTTTGTACGATATTCTCCAGTCTCTCCTAGTCTGCACGAACTACAAAACATTGTAATGAAACATCTCTTACAGCATATTATGCTGAACGGTATTGCATTTATAGGATTCTCACCTGCTGTGATGCTGCACAAAACATTTTAATTTATCGTCTCTTACAATAGTGCCGCAGTGTGTTCCGCTGAATGAAATTGCATTTATAAGATTTTCTCAAGTCTTTGTTCTAGTGTGAACAGTCCTCAGAAAAATATAATGAAACGTCTGTTGCAGAAGTATCGCACTATAATACTTTGAAAAATATTGCATGTGTAGGATTTCCTTCCTCACTTAACTATGTAAATCCCATTAATCTAATCTAATGTGTACTTTAAGACGAAGTAGTTTCTATACTTTCATTACATTTCCATTCCCACTGTCTTTATTATATTTCTATCACTACTTTTATTATCACTTCCTGGTTATTACTTGTATCTTATTCTTTTTCACTATTATTCCCTTGCCTTGCCTTTCTGTCACTATCACCATTTTCACTTTATCACTTTCCTATGTATGGTCACTCATGCACTAACCTCTTAAGTTATAACTTTTCTGTCCCTAACAGTATTTCTTCCCGCTGACGTACTTCTATTCGGTGTCGCTAATGTTACTTCATCCCTTCCACTTCTTGCAGAATCTTGACTTCTTATGTTAGTTTCTTTATCACACCTCGATCCCTTTTGTAATTGCTGACCCATATTTGTTCTTCCAGCTGGATTCAGTGAACTCTTTTTGCTGTTCTCAGCTCCTGTGTCGTATTGTGCGCATTCACAAAACACAATATGGAGCAGCTTTGTTACAGTTGTACCCAACTACATAAATGTTTAAAATCTTGCTTTTGAAGGATTTCCACTTGTATCTCCTCTCTTATCCACATTCATAAAACATAACGTCGATACCTTTGATGTCAGTAGTACCCCAATATACTACTGTGAGCAAGATGTTTTGGGGGGCTTTTCACCTGTAATGATCTATGTTCCATATTCATAAAAATATCCACATGATACTTTCCTTTTCAGTACTACCGCTATGTCTTATTTGGAACATTTCTCTATTCTAGAATTTACAACTGCATCTGTACTCTTGTACACATGAATTAAAAAACTGTAATGATATGTTTTTATCTGTAGTACTGCACCATACTATGAAAAAATATTACATATGAAGGATTTTCACCTGTACCTGCCCTCTTGTCTATATAGATAACTTTTCTGTCCCTTATTTCTTTCCACTGACGTACTTCTATTCGGTGTCGCTAATGTTACTTCATCCCTTCCACTTCTTGCAGAATCTTGACTTCTTATCTTAGTTTCTTTTTCATCTCCCGATCTCTTTTGTAATTGCTGACCCATATTTGCTCTTCCAGCTGGATTCAGTGAACTCTTTTTGCTGTTCTCAGCTCCTGTGTCGTATTGTGACATTCACAAAACACACTAATGGAACATCTTTATTATAGTTGTATCCAACTACATAACTGCTTAAAATCTTGCTTTTGAAGGATTTCCACTTGTATCTCCTCTCTTATCCACATTCATAAAACATAACATCGATACCTTTGATGTCAGTAGTACCCCAATATACCACTGTGAGCAAATGTTTTTTTGGGGGCTTTTAGCCTGTAATGCCCTATGTTCCATATTCATAAAAATATCCTCATGATACTTTCCATTTCAGTACTACTGCTATGTCCTATTTTGAACAGTACTGTATTCTAGAATTTATAACTGCATCTGTACTCTTGTTCATATGAATTAAAAAACTGTAACGATATGTTTTTATCTGTAGTACTGCACTATACTATGAAAAAGTATTACATTTGAAGGATTTTCACCTGTACCTGCCCCCTTGTCCATATTGATAAAATGGTGAGGAATCGTCTCTTGTCAGTGTTATAGTAGTAACAGTAAAGCTTACAGCTTTATGTCTTTGCTATGGTGTTGAATATATTCTAAAAAAAAAAAAACATCCTAATAACACGAATCATCGTAAGGTATAACGAAGTACTATTCATAAAAAGCATGGATATTGTAATATTGTCTTCTGGTTTTGTCGTGCTGTTTATGTCAGACGAAACATGCCAATGAACTTCTCTTGTCAGTATTACTATAGCATTCCTCATAAAAGTGGTACTATAGTATTCTAAATACTCTCCTGTCAGTCGTTTGCATAATCAACAAATTATCCTAACCAAACTTCTCTTGTCAATATTATCTCGCACATACCATAAAAATGTTATTGCTGTTAGTATCTGTCACCAGATAATCTTAGAGCATTCTTAATTAAATGTTTACGTTCTATGTTATACACACTGAAAATCATATCACTGCGTCTGAGATATTTCACAGTGTCGTATGTATAACCGTTCATTGCTGTTTCCATGATAAGTTGCTCTCTTATTCTCCAGATCTTGACATGATTCTTTATGTCTGGCGCATCTCTTCAAACAAATGGCAATAATGTTTTCTTTGGTTTAATAACATCTATCAGAATCTTCCATTATCCCCGACAAGATAGCTCGTAAAGCGAAAATATTATTGCATTACGAATGTAGAATGAAGTCACTTTCTTTTAACGACTTTCAACTCAATAGACTATTTTGTGTCGAAATTCAACGTGGGTAAGAAATGAGCAAGTAATCATTTCTGGATCCCTCTCATCAGACAATGAATAAAGTTTCATTTCACAAATCTAAGAGACATATCCATCATTATTAATTCCTCTCGAAAGATTGAAAGATTGTAATGTTCCTCTCTATCCACTGCCCGTCAACCTCCAATTCAACGGCGTTCGCAAGGTACTGAAGGCGACCATGTAGCAATTAAATAATTACGATTCCTGCCTGTTGATTGGCAGTTATTTCCTATGCAATGTGATTCCGCTTCCAAAGTAACGAAAGATAACTAAGCAAAATGTCTTTATGAAGGGAACTGCAATTCGATATATTCCACATTCTACTCGCCAGTCGTTAACTTTAAATTATATCCAAAAGATTTACCTTTGTGATTGTGACTAAATTTTCACTGAAAAATTTGTTTGTTAAAAGTTTCAGTAATTCCAAACCCATTCAAAACATGATTTTGTAACTATGCAACTCAAGAAACAAGAAACGTAAATACTTATTTCAATCTAGTAATTCATCAGTCATATGTATGAGAGTACTGCACACGATGCATACTCAAGATATGAATATCTGCTCTAGACAGTAGAAAAAGGCATTTTGCAGTAATGAAAGGAATCTTTCTATTAATAGTGCATTATATTTGTACAATTTTCACGATGTACAATATCTCATACTAGAAGAACTCGTAATCAAAAACAACTTACTAGTATTACTTCTGTCCTACTCAATAGGGGATTGCATTCTTAGGATTTCCGAAATTGTCAATTCGGTGAAAATGACAAACTATTCTATTAAAATACCTGTATAGGACCTACTAATTGTACGGTCATCGACAGTGTGTATTCCCCCACCCTGAACGAAATCGCTTATCAACAAACCTCTTAACATTAGTTCTGTAGTATATTCGAAAGAGATTACATTTTCAGAATCTCAACATTGTGAATTCTGTAATGTTCAAGGCAATATACACATGAACAATAGCTATCTTGTCACTTTCACAGCTGGTACTAATACAATCAGTGCTACATTTGTTAGGAATTTCACCAGTATGAATCCTAATATCTTGAAAGAAATTTCATAATGGAAAGTAGCTTCCCAACAGTACGCCTACTGCAATATTACTCAAAAGAGGAATACATTTACGGCTTGTTCTACAGTATCTGTCCTATTCTGTACGATACAAAAATCATTCTAATGAAACGTCTACTGCAGTAGAGCCGCAGAATATTATTCTGAACAATATTGCATTTATAGGATTTCCTCACGTCTCTCTGTTATTGTGGATGCTCCACAAAATATTCTAATGAAACATCTCTTAAAGAATTATCGCACTGTAGGCCTATTAAACTGAATAACAGTGCATTGTAGAACTTTCTTCGATCTCTGTCATATTGTGTGTCATCCACAAAAAAGCTCTCAAGGAACGTCTGATCTACTATACTTATACCAAACCATATAATTATAGACAAAACTACGTTGGACAGATTTCCAATTGTATCTCCCCTCTTATCCATATTAACAGAAAATAATAACGATGCCGTTCTTGTCAGTACTACCGCATTATGCTACCGTGGAAAAATTGTTTTTGTGGGTTTTCACCCGGATCTCCTCTCTGCTCCATCTTAAAAAAAAATAAAGATCACGACTCTTATCTTCTCAATAGTATCACCGAGTACTACTTTGCACAATAATGTATTCCTGGAATATACACCTATGTATATCTGCTCTCTTATTCATATTAATTGAAAAAAGTTTAGTGGTTATTTGTCACTAGTACCACACCTTAGTATGAGGAAAATATTACATTTGAAGGATTTTCACCTGTACCTGCCCTCTTGGCCATATTGACAAAAATAAGGAATCGTCTCTTGCCAGTATCACAGAAGTAACAATAAAGAAGCACCGCATTTGTAGCTTTATATCCTTTCTGTCCTGTTGAATATATTCTACAAAACAGTCTAATAAAACGAATCATCATAAGAAACGCAGTACTATTTATAAAAAGCATTGACATTGTAGGATTATCTTCTGCCTTTATCGCGCTGTTCGTGTCAGACGAAACATGGCAATGAACTCATCTTGTCAATAGTACAATAGTATTCCTCAGAAAAGAAGTCCTACTGAATTTTAACCACTTTCCTGCGAGTACTTTTCATAATCAAATAATCATCCTAATTACACTACTGTTATCAATATTACGGCATAATTACTCGAAAAATCTCCTTGCTTTCTTTCTTGCTTCCATCCTTTCTTTCATCCTTCCTTCCTTCCCTCCATCCTTCCTTTCTTTCTATCTATCTTTCTTCCTTTCTTTCTTCCTTTCTTTCTTTCTTTCTTCCTTCCTTCCTTTCTTTCTTCATTCCTTTGCTCCTTTCTATCTATCTTTCTTCCTTTCTTCCTTCCTTCCTTTCTTCTTTCTTCCTTTCTTTCTTTCTTCCTTCCTTCCTTCCCTCCTTCCTTCCTTTCTTTCTTTCTCTCTTCCTTCCTTTGCTCGTTCTTTTCTATCTATCTTTTTTCCTTTCTTTCTTGCTTTCTAACTTGTTACCTTTCTTCCTTCCTTCCTTTCTTTCTTTCTTCCTTCCTTCCCTCCTTCCTTCCTTTTCTTTCTTTCTTTCTTTCTTCCTTACTTCCTTCCTTTATTTCTGTCTTTCTTCCTTCATTTCTTTCTTCCTTTTTTCTTCCTTACTTCCTTTCTATCTATCTATCTATCTATCTATCTATCTATCTATCTATCTATCTATCTATCTATCTATCTATCTATCTATCTATCTATCTATCTATCTATCTATCTATCTATCTTCCTATCTTTCTACCTTCCTTCCTTCTCTCCTTCCTTCTTTTCTTTCTTTCTATCTTTTTTCCTTCTTCTTTCTCTTCCTTTCTTTCTTTCTTCCTGCCTTCCCTTTTTCCTTTCTTTCTTTCTTCCTTACTTCTTTTCTTCCTTTCTATCTATCTTGCTTCCTTTCTTCCATTCTTCCTTCCTTCCCTCATTCCTTGCTTTCTTTCTTTCTTCCTTACTTCCTTTCTTTCAATCTTTCTTCCTTAATTCCTTTCTTCCTTTCTGTCTATCTTTCTTCCTTAATTCCTTTCTTCCTTTCTGTCTATCTTCCTTCCTTCCTTCCTTCCCTCCCACCTTCCTTACTTTCTTTATTTCTTCTTCCTTACTTCCTTTCTTTCAATCTATCTTTCATCCTTTCTTCCTTCCATCATTCCTTTTTCCTTTCTTCCTCTCTTTCTTTCTTCCTTCCTTCCCTCCTTCCTTCCTTTCTTTCTTTCTTCCTTACTTCCTTTCTTTCTATCTACCTTGCTTCCTTTCTTTCTATCTATCTTCTTCCTTTGTTCCTTCCTTTCTTCTTCCTTTCTTTCGTCCTTCCCTCCTTCCTTCCTTACTGTCTTTCTTTCTTTTTCTCTTTCTTCCTTATTTCCTTTCTTCCTTTCTTTCTATCTATCTTTCTTCCTTTGTATCTATCTTTCATCCTTTCTTCCTTCCTTTCTTTCTTCCTTTCTTTCTGTCGTTCTTTCTTTCTTCCATTCCTCCTTTCTTTCTTCCTTTCTTTCTTTCTTTCTTTCTCTTTTCCTTTCTTTCGTTACCTTAGTTTAACCTCTCCCTTTTAGGTTCATTTATACGACCCATGCCACACTGGCCTTACAGGGTCGCGACTGAAACATCTCCTCATTTATAGTAATTTCTCCTGGTTCTCTGTTGTTGTGCATGTTCTAATAAACATTGCTGAAATATGATAACCAAAAGTCTCTTGTCAGTACTAGAGCAGTAACAGTGAAACAGCACTGCATTTGTAGCTTCTTGTCCTTGCTCTATGTTGAACATTTTCCACAAAGTATGGAAATAAAACCATAAATAATAAATAAAAATTATACGTATGGCAGTACTATTCATAAAAGTCATGCCATTTGTAGGATTATCTCCTGGCTTTGTCTCGCTGTTCCTGTCCAGCGCAACATGCCAGTGATCTCCTCTTGTCCATAGTACTCTAGCATTCCTCAGAAAAGAAGGCCTACTGAATTTCCTAACTCTTCTGTCTGTCTTTTGCACATTCTATGAAATGTCTCCTGTTTTAAAAATGGGAGAATTACTAAAAAATATTCTGCACTTACATCATTATCTCCTGATTCCCTGTAAGTGTACACGTTCCACAAAACACTGCAACGCGATGTATCTTGCCAGTTGTATTACAACTCACTTGTATTATTTCTCTCCTACTCGAAAGGGAATTGCATTCTAGGTTTTCCAAATGTGTCAATTTGATCACGTTCGCAAAATATTCTAATCAGGCATCTCTCACCTGAATATTGTATTACCTACAATTTATGTGAATTCGTCTAAGCTGAACGAAATCTCCTACTAAAATTCCTCTTCTCTGTAATGCTGCAGTACATTCCAAAGAGAATAATATTTCCAGATTCTTTCCATTATGAAGTATATGATGTTGAACGAAATATACCTATGAACAATATCTAGCCACTTTCACAACAGTACTAATAAATTCAGAGCCACATTCGTTTGGGTTTTCACCAGTACTAATTCGCTTATGTAGAAAAAAATATCATATCGAAATTATTCTGCCAGTAGTATTGCAGCATTACCCTACTAATAGCAGCGTTTCTTTGTACGATATTCTCCAATCTCTCTTAGTCTGCACGAACCACAAAACTTTGTAATGAAACATCTCTTACAATATATTATGCTGAACGGTATTGAATTTACAGGATTCTCACGTTCTGTCCTGCTGTGATGCTGCACAAAACATTTTAATTTAACGTCTCTTACAGCAGTGCCGCAGTGTGTTCCGCTGAATGAAATTGCCTTTATAAGATTTTCTCAAGTCTTTGTTCTAGTGTGAACAATCCTCAAAAATATATAATGAAACATCTGTTGCAGAATTATCACACTATATTACTTTGAAAAATATTGAATGTGTAGGATTTCCTTCCTCACTTAACTATGTAAATCCCATTAATGTAATCTAATCTAAAGTGTATTTTCAGACGAAGTAGTTTCTATACTTTCATTACATTTCCATTCCCACTTTCTTTATTATATTTCTATCACTACTTATTTATTATCAGTCCCTGGTTATTACTTGTATCTTATTCTTTTTCACTATTATTCCCTTGCCTTGCCTTTCTGTCACTATCACCATTTTCACTTTATCACTTTCCTAAGTTTTGTCACTCATGCATACTATTTTCACTTTATCACTTTCCAACGTTTGGTCACTCATGCACCAACCTCTAAGTTATAACTTTTCGTCCCTTATTTCTTCTCACTGACGTACTTCTATTCGGTGACGCTAATGTTACTTCATCCCTTCCACTTCTTGCAGAATCTTGACTTCTTATGTTAGTTTCTTTTACATCTCTCGATCCCTTTTGTAATTGCTGACCCATATTTGTTCTTCCAGCTGGATTCAGTGAACTCTTTTTGCTGTTCTCAACTCCTGTGTCGTATTGTGCGCATTCACAAAACACACTAATGGAACATCTTTGTTATAGTTGCATAACTGTTTAAAATCCTGCTTTTGAAGGATTTCCACTTGTATGTCCTCTCTTATCCACATTCATAAAACATAACATCGATGCCTTTGATGTCAGTAGTACCCCAATATACTACTGTGAGCAAAATGTTGTTGGGGGCTTTTCACCTGTAATGCTGTATGTGCCATAGGCTATTCATAAAAAATATCCTCTTGATACTTTCCATTTCAGTACTACCACAATGTCCCTTTTTGAACAGTACTGTAGCCTATTTCTAGAATTTACAACTGCATCTGTACTCTTGTTAATGTGAATTTAAAAACTGTAATGATATGTTTTTATCTGTAGTACTGCACTATACTATGAAAAAATATTACATTGGAAGGATTTTCACTTTACCTGCCCTCTTGTCCATAATGATAAAATGGTAAGGAATCGTCTCTTGACAGTGTTACAGTAGTAACAATAAAACTTGTAGGTTTATGTCTTTGCTATCTGTTGAATATATTCTAAAAAAGATCCTATTAAAACGAATCATCGTACGGTAACGAAGTACTATTCATAAAAAGCATGGAAATTGTAATATTATCATCTGGTTATGTCGTGCTGTTCATGTCAGACGAAACATGGCAATGAACTTCTCTGTTCTTAGTGCTATGTGGTGGATTTCAGTGTATGTTCAACCATCTACATACTATCACTTGTTACTTAACTATGTAAATATAAGTGGCAGAATCCTATATCTATTTATTCGTCTAGGTATGCCTAATTGTTCCTGACGTCTATATGTACAAAAAAGTAGCAGAAAAAGTGGTCATTCGATATGATATGATACTTATTCTACCAGCTTACATCGGTCGTGATGGCCGTTCACATTTTTGTATACAGTGCCCTCACTCCCTTGGATCTATATTCTGCTTACGCGTTTTTAAACATCCGGCTATTACATATAAATTACCCTGATCACTTTTTTATCACTTCTATCACCTCTGTTTCCCTCCTTTATTTTTCTATTTACCCCTCCCTTTCCAAGTTATCTATCTTATTCTTACTAATCTCATTTATGAAATCAATCACTTCTCTCAATTCCTTATTAATTGTTCCCAACATTGTTTACATTAAGTTGAACTCTTCCATAGTTGTCATTTTATTTATCCACTTGAATCCCTAACATTCACTGACCACTTATTCCCACTAATATAATTTGTATAGTTTCAGACGAAGTAGTTTCTATACTTTCATTACATTTCCATTCCCACTTTCTTTATTATATTTCTATCACTACTTATTATCACTCCCTGGTTATTACTTATATCTTATTATTTTTCACTATTATTCCCTTGCCTTATCGTCTTTTCTGTCCCCATAACCATTTTCACTTTATCACGTTCCTAAGATTTGCCACTCATGCACCAACCTCTTAAGTTATAACTTTTTTGTCCGTTATTTCTTCCCACTGACGTACTTCTATTCGGTGTTGCTAATGTTACTTTATCCCTTTCACTTCTTGCAGAATCTTGACTTCTTATCTTAGTTTCTTCTTCATCTCTCGATCCCTTTTGTAATTGCTGACCCATATTTGTTCTTTCAACTGCATTAAGTGAACTCTTTTTGCTGTTCTCAGCTCCTGTATACCGTTCTTCGGTACTCCCCTGTCTACAGTACGATTATTTAGTTCTGACAATCGCCGGCGATGTGCGCCTGGGTCAGGCGAATCCATTTAGTTACGCTAAGGAGTGTTTGGGTAATTCACCCGCTTGCCTTCGGAGCGATCGTATGTCATGCGTGCGGTAGAGCGGTATGTTTCCACAACAATTAAGCTGTACTGCATTCCTTTACCGACCGCTTGCCCTTATCTCTAATACAGATCTCTCCCCACTCCTCCTATTACTTCCCCTCTTTCGCGTCGCTGAGCTGTCAGGACTAAATAATCGGTCTGTACCTGATGCCGTCATCATGTTCTTCCTCAATCGCTTGTTGTCATCCTCGTCTGCTGCTGTTGCTGCGCTTTGCATTTTTACTCTAGTCGGTGGCCTCTCATTCTGGTTCAGAATGGTCATTTATTTACCTAGATACATTATCACCGACTTCTCATTCTATTATCTGTATTCAAAATATTTATCTTAATAGATTTCTCTGTCTCTATTAAAATTTACTTTCCACAGCTTATTATTATCTGTCTACATATGTATGCAATGTGATTCCCAAAACCTGATTATCTGTGTAACTATAAATGGAGGTTACCAAAGTCCATTTTTCTGTCTCAACAGACTTGGTGGTTCACAGAGATTCCTGATCCATCTATTTCAGGATGCATATAATTATCAGTAAAAAACGGATGGCTCAACTACATTCTTCTTCTCAGAGGATGTCTAGAATGTATCTCAGTTCTCAGAATCTAATTATCTTTGGTGCTCATAAATAATTTTATCTGAAATTAAACAGCTGCATCCAATTCTGAATAATTCCACTATTTGGGAAAGTTTTTGTCATACAAATCTTTAATCTCTCATCAGATACATCACTAAAACATAATTTTTCAGTATGAAGGAAAAACATTTGCAAGGATCCAAGGATTTGCAACTAATACTATTCTTTCATCATACAAATCCATGTGATGTAACTGGCTTTGGAGCAGAACAGTGCTATAGCAGTTGTAGAATCATATGAAGATACGAAATATAACATTAACTCATTTTCGAAAAAAAAGTGATGTATCTGATTTGCAACTACACGCCTTATATATTAATGGCTTTCCAAAAGTTGCATTGTGATACTCCTCAGCACTGTAAACAAGTCATATTACTGTTATGACGTCACCAATGCCATTTAACCTTGCACAACGAGAACTGTTGCGCTATTTCTAACTCAAGGATCATTAACAGTAGTTCCTAAAAGGCTAATTTGGCCGCCTCTTCAGTGTTTCCAACTAATACCAGGTATCAACAAACAAGGTAAAGTCACAATACAATATACTTATGATGATGATGATGATGATGATGATGATGATGATAATAATAATAATAATAATAATAATAATAATAATAATATCTTGCTTATTTACTTATTTACCACATCTCATCTTTATGCTGGGAGGTGTTTTCAAAATGGTTCAATAATTTGTGAAATTGTAGCCTATATTTTCTTCCTGGTCCTCTCGCATAAGATAGCGGTAATTATTATAGTAGGCTAGTATGAGATGATATTAAAATGTGTTTTGTCTCACAACATGAAATTCATTGCTTTGTCTAAACAGTTTACGATTCACAAGACCTAACCTAAAAATCCATTCTGCTTGATTACGTGAATGATTAGTAGGCATACGAATTCCATTTTGAAATGCGTATAGTTACGGTCTATAATCAGTCTAAGTCTCCGAGTGAACTTTGAGGCTTATAACCACATTTTAAATATCACCTTCCTAAGGATTTCTTTCCGTGTGTGTACGCGGTTCCTCAAAGGTGGAATATCAATTTCTTACAGTAGGCCTTACCTAATAACAAGATGTCAATGTAAGTTCTATTATCTTACCAGAACACTTGTTAGCTCCAACAATTTTTGTTCTTTAATATATACCTTTAACACGTAAGACTATTTTCTAAGTTCACTTTTCTCCACATAAGTAAGTCTAACTGTACTAGAATTTCGTAAGGTTCTAATTCTTATCTCATACCACTTCACTGATGTTCTGTTTGCACTACGAATGTCACAGAAGTTACACAGTGAACTTTACGTTGCGACAAACGTCTAGTCTTAAACTTTCCTCAGTGCGAGTTTTCCCTGTTCAACACTTTATTGCACTCGTACCACTGTCTCCAAAGTAATATTGATAATTCTTCTGTAGCCAACCTGTTACTAGTACGAAAATTCTGTCAAGCATTTCCCACTAAATATCATATTTGTACGGTTTCTGTCCAGTGTGAATTGCCACCACCAACATAAGATATTTCCATTATATTTGCAACAGACATACAGATCTCTGCAAGCGTCTTTCCAGATATCTCTGAAATAAAATTATATTTGGTATTAATTTCTTACTTATAACGTCTTTATATGACCTACAAGAGAGGAAAATTGCAACATTTTGATATGAAAGATTGTTCTGCAAAATCTGATCTCATTCGCAGTACGGTACCATGGGAACAGAAGTGTGGAATGAAATTTATTTCTCGTGGCTTTCAGCGCGGTTCTTCTCATTCCATTATCTATTTAATAATTATGCTGCGAGGCTTTCCACTAGAGACAAAAGTATTAAATTCCTAAGCAAGGACATGCATGTTCAATTGTTTCTTCTTGTAATTTACACATTCCTTCATTGCGCTTCATCGAAATTCTTCGCCAATAAAGCTCCATCACCTAGTTATTGGATACGATGTACTCATCTTGCCTATGGTAGTATTCATTTAATCCTTAAGCTCATCATTATCCAACTTAAAATAGGATAACAGGAACAGAGACATTTCACTCAATCGAAGGAATGTAATAATTTCCCCTCCAGTTTTTCATTTCAGATCGTCTCGTGCAACCACAGCTTGCACTAGGGACACCATTCACGACTTGTTTATTATCCGAAAGGTGTTTCAGCGCAGTGAACTTTCAGTTTTGATAAAGATAAAAGTCTCAAAATTTGCGAAAGTGCGAGTTTTCTTTATTAAAAATTATACTGAATTAGACCTATACCTCTCCAAAGTGATATTGTGTTCGTCTTTCATGCAAGACCTTTTACCAATCTGCCTCCAAATGTGAGGCTTGACAGAGCAATTGTGCCCTCCAATGTACTCGTAGATATCTTTCATTATGCTTCAAGCAGACAGGAATTTGTATATTCTCTGCACATATTTCTAACTATTTATTTCTCTGTCAATTTATCTGTCCAGTTAATCCTATAACTGCAGATGTCCTTTTATCTACCTATTCAGGAAAGTCTCGAGTTTCTCAGTCTATTTATTTGTCCAACTATTATAAAACGTAGAGGAATACGATTTTCCTTCCATTCAAGTATGCGTGAAGAGTCACAGTCTAGAACTACAGTATATACCTACTCAGCTAGTCCGACTTGTGAAGATTCCCAGTTTCTATCTGTTTACTTCTGATTGGAGATTCTGAGACTGTTTATCTGTAGTGGTAGACCTACACGTCGAGATGATTAGTGTTCTGTCGATTGAGACATGCGAGGAGATTCTCATTCTTTATTTGTCCAGGTTGTCCTATACAAGGAGTTGCCTATGTTCCTATCTGTTTAGGTCTGGGTGGAGATTCTGAGACTGATTCTCATTCCTTATCTGTCCAGGTTGTCCTATACAAGGAGTGGCCTATGTCTCTCTCTCTGTTTAAGTCTGCATGGAGATTCTGAGGCTGATTCTCATTCTGTATCTGTCCAGGTTGTCCTATACAAGGAGTTGCCAATGTTTCTATCTGTTTAAGACTTCATGGAGATTTTGAGATTGAATCTCATTCTTTATCTGTCCAGGTTGTCATATACAAGGAGTTGCCTATGTCTCTCTCTCTGTTTAAGTCTGCATGGAGATTCTGAGGCTGATTCTCATTCTATATCTGTCCAGGTTGTCCTATACAAGGAGTTGCCAATGTTTCTATCTGTTTAAGTCTTCATGGAGATTCTGAGATTGAATCTCATTCTTTATCTGTCCAGGTTGTCCTATACAAGGAGTTGCCAATATTTCTATCTGTTTTAGTCTTCATGGAGATTCTGAGATTGAATCTCATTCTTTATCTGTCCAGGTTGTCCTATACAAGGAGTTGCCAATGTCTCTCTCTCTGTTTAAGTCTGCATAGAGATTCTGAGATTGAATCTCATTCTTTATCTGTCCAGGTTGTCCTATACAAGGAGTTGCCAATATTTCTATCTGGTTAAGTCTGCATGCAGATTCTGAGATTGAATCTCATTCTTTATCTGTCCAGTTTTATCCTATACAAGGAGTTGCCAATGTCTCTCTCTCTCTGTTTAAGTCTGCATGGAGATTCTGAGGCTGATTCTCATTCTATATCTGTCCAGGTTGTCCTATAGAAGGAGTTGCCAATGTCTCTCTCTCTCTGTTTAAGTTTGTATGGAGATTCTGAGATTGAATCTCATTCTGTATCTGTCCAGGTTCTCCTATACAAGGAGTTGCCAATGTTTCTATCTGTTTAAGTCTTCATGGAGATTCTGAGATTGAATCTCATTCTTTATCTGTACAGGTTGTCCTATACAAGGAGTTGCCAATGTCTCTCTCTCTGTTTGTCTGCATGGAGATTCTGAGGCTGATTCTCATTCTATATCTGTCCAGGTTGTCCTATACAAGGAGTTGCCAATGTCTCTCTCTCTGTTTAAGTCTGCATGGAGATTCTGAGATTGAATCTCATTCTTTATCTGTCCAGGTTGTCCTATACAAGGAGTTGCCTATGTCTCTCTCTCTCTGTTTAAGTCTGCATGGAGATTCTGAGGCTTATTCTCATTCTATATCTGTCCAGGTTGTCCTATACAAGGAGTTGCCAATGTTTCTATCTGTTTAAGTCTTCATGGAGATTCTGAGATTGAATCTCATTCTTTATCTGTCCAGGTTGTCCTATACAAGGAGTTGCCTATGTTTCTATCTATTCAAGTCTTCATGGAGATTCTGAGACCGATTCTATTATTTATCTGTCCAGGTTGTCCTACACTAGGAGTTGCTTGTGTTTCTATCTGTTTATGTCTACGTGGAGATTCTGAGACGGATTCTTATTCTTTATCTGTCCAGGTTGTCCTATACAAGGAGTTGCCTATGTTTCTACCTGTTTAGGTCTGCATGGAGATTCTGAGGCTGATTCTCATTCTATATCTTTCCAGGTTGTCCTATACAAGGAGTTACTAATGTTTCTATCTGTTTTAGTCTTCATGGAGATTCTGAGATTGAATCTCATTCTTTATCTGTCCAGGTTGTCCTATACTAGGAGTTGCCTATGTCTCTACCTGTTTAGGTCTGCAGGGAGATACTGATACTGATTCTCATTCTTTATCAGTCCAGGTTGTCCTATACAACGGGTTGCCTATATTTCTATCTGTTTAAGTATGCATGGAGATTCTGGGACTGATTGTCATTCTTTATCTGTCCAGGTTGTCCTATACAAGGAGTTGCCGCTGTTTCTTTCTGTATAAGTCTGCATGGAGATTCTGAGATTGATTCTAATTCTTTATCTCTCCAGGTTGTTCTATACAAGGAATTGCCTACATTTCTGTTTATGTCTGAATGGAGATTCTGAGACTGATTCTCATTCTTTATCTGTTCAGGTTGTCCTATACAAGGAGTTGTCTATGTTTCTATCTGTTTAGGTCTGCGTGGAGATTCTGAGACTATTTATCTGTAGTGGTAGACCTACACGTCGAGATGATTAGGGTTCTGTCGATTGAGACATGCGAGAAGATTTTAGTCTTTTTAGATCTACATGGAGATTCTTAGAACGTTTTTTTTTTTCATTTGTCCAGGTTGTCCTACACAAGGAGTTGTCTGTTTCTGTCTGTTTCGGATTGCGTGGAGATTTTGAGACTTTATCTAGTGGTAGACCTACACTTCGAGATGATTAGGATTCTGCCGATTGAGGCATGCGAGGATATTCTCATTCTTTATCTGTCGAGACTGCCTACACGAGAAGTTGCCTATGTTTCTATCTGTTTAGGACTGTATGAAGATTCTGAGACGATTTATCTATAGTGGTAAACCTACACGTCGAGATGGTTAGGGTTCTGTCGATTGAGACATGCGAGGAGATTCTCATTCTTTATATGTCCAGGTTGTCCTACACGATAAGTTGCCTATGTTTCTATCTGTTTAGTTGTGCATTGAGATTCTCTGAAAAAAATATGTAAATAAAATTTCTCTCCTGTACTCAATATAATTTTATTTCAGTAATTTCCATCGATTTTTGCACGTTATGATAGTTTGTCTTCCACATTCTAAGTTCCTTAGAGTACACACGTATTCACCATTCAGGGAATGATAATGTCTCTTTTGTATATATTATGGTGATAGCCATGCATAGTCTTTAGTCCCTTCATCCGAAATTTGCCACTGCCATACAGGCACATTGTGTAGCACACAATTCAGAGTTAGCCGTACTTCTACAATTGAAGAGCTTTTTTTTTTTTCAAAACTGAACATGTCCACTTGACTTTTTTTCAGGAGAAGCCAAAAACTTATATCTACTGAAACTAAGAAATATTTTGATTTTTGTTTTTACATAATAAAATTATACAGAGTGCATGATATATTACATGAATTTAAGAGGACTGAGACCAACGGTACTCCCGTAATTGTAAGAAAACTTTTGGACATGTTCAGCTTTGCTATAAAAATATGGATATGTTTAGTTTTGCTAAAAATAAAATTTGAACGGAATATATTTTATTATAAAATATTAATAGTAATTCGAATTAATTAATGATTTTATACATTGATTACTTTATATTGACATTCTTTTACAAAATTAATTAAGATTTCAGTTACCAGGCTATTCTTTTAAATAACACTGAACAACAAATTTTTACTTTTTGTCTTGCTTCGAAATAAAAATAGGTGAATATTACTAATATGTGTGCCCTAAATCTGAATTTAAAATACAAATTGCCCCATCACGTACTATTTTCTGGGGAAAATGAATTGAATTTTTTTAATGACAAAACATTTGTTTTTAATTTTTCACTGCTACTGATAAAATTACAACACACTAGGGATTCAAAATTCCTCATAGTACTTGAGAAGTGTGTACTCTATACAAAAATTATGTTACATAGTTTAAAAACACAACAAAATTAAGAATATTTCATGCATATAATGAGAAAAATCTCGGAATTTGAACTTACACTTATACTAATTTTCTGGATGACTTCTGTTTATAACTATAACCGGGACTCTCTTTTGCAAGGAACCAAAAATAATCTGCAAGCATGTTGCATGGTGATCTTCCTTTATAACGCCTTTCCATTTCAGATATTTCTTAATGAAATCTTTCCTCATGCTCGTCGCTTACCGCTCCAAAGTTAGGAGGAAAGAAATCCAAATGAGAATGTAAAAAGTTTATTTTGAGAGATATATCACACTCCATTTTGTCATATATACTTAACATGGTTTCCACAACAGTTCTATATAGTTCTCTGCCCTAGAATTTCCAAGAAAATTTGAGCAAACGTCTTTGGAAGCGTGCCATGTCATTCTTTCTGTAACGGAAAGTTTTTCCTCAAACAAAGGGTCAGCCATAACTTTGTGAATTTGTGGACCGATGAAAATGTCCTGTTTTATTTCGGGTTCACTCAAACTGGTAAACTTTTCCTTTAAATACTGAAAACCACGCCCTTGTTTGATTAGTACGTAGACCTCACTTTGAACTGTTATGAAATTTACTGAATAGAAGGGACCAATGTTTGTTTATTTATTAGAAGTACAAAATAACATGCCAACAACCGTAAGTTGTAAACTCATAAAATGCATTAGCTTTTGTTTTGGTTTATACCCCAACACGCGCCAGATGTTTCCTGGGGGAGCGCTTATTGAAAAGTGAAATCATAGTCTATCTTAAAAATCTTACGTGATACGAAGAAAAGAGATGCATTTTCGGATTGAGCTCACATCAAGCCATAAGGGACACATTGTTTTAAGTCGATAAAAATTCTTGTTGTTCAGTGTAATATGTAAGCCACATTAATCCACCAGACACTCACAAATCACTCACCACACTCATATTATTAATTATTAATAATAATTCGTGTTAATGATATTACACATTGGACACTTTATATTGACATTCTTTCGAAACAAAAGAAATCCTTACAAACACCAACCATCCTATGTACAGTAGAACGTAAAAAATATTTAACACAGTTTTTCGTTTTGTTTCATTCCTTGGCCGCTCCCTCTCTGGATCACATGCTGATATTAAATGCAGAAGAGATGCGTCTTGATGTGTTTTCCCCTGGTTTGAGTATAACTTATTCCTGTTCATCAGATCACTTAGTGTTACTACATTGAATCTGAAAGACTTTCTGTTGTGCAAGCACGCTCTTAATTTTTTTTTTTTTTTTGTTTTAACTGAACTAGTTGAGGGTCAGGATTGCCGTACTTCTGATTTTTTCTCTTCTGTGCTGCCAAATATTTTGATCTTCCCTTCTTTCTTGATCCGCTGCTCGTTTCTCCGGCAGAAACACCCATTATAATAGTATCTATAAGAGCAACACTTTACAATGCGATGCAAGTTGACTGGAATTCGCAGAAACGCTATGCCGCAGACTGCTGAAATAATTAAATTTTTGTAGCCCATTTTTGGAAGGTTGAAATGCTCTAAAATGATCTTGATCACTCATTGACAACAGTTGAAAATAGCAGGAAATTTAGACAACTGATAGAACTAAGTTGGACATGTGCAATTTTATTTTCAAAAGTCTATTAAACAATATAGTAATTACTGGAGATGTTCAGTTTTGAGAAAAAATGTCTGGAAGAAATGAACTGGGTGAACATGTTCAGTTTTGATGCAAAAATCAATATTCACAATGCTGTTAGAATGGGATATACAGTATTAACTTTCTTCGAAAAATAAATTTACATCTAGTTAAATGTCAGACAGACCTACCATAATCGATTCATAACACAATTTCGTAATTTTTGGACATGTTTAGTTTTGAAAAAAATCTCTTCAATTATTGTCCTTTACTCCCATACCGATGCACTGACTAGCATACAAATCTAGAGTAACTCTCGTCCTACAATTGACATTTATTCACTTACCATTGTACTGCTATTGATCTTATTCAGCCGGTGCGGACCGGTTTGCCAAACCACTTAAATCTGTCACGGTTCGTGGAACCGATTGTTAATCATTTTAATCAAAGTATTAGCTCATTTACATAAAGTAATATTCAACATCAATTTCTCCAGCTTTTAATAAGTTATCGCAGAAAATGCAGTTAAAAACTAAACCGCAATTCACCCAGAAGTGACCATATCTATTATTATAAACTTTTATATTCCGTCAAGTGTGCAGGTAGACAGGAAAGGTGTTCGCGTAGGCTTCCGCGGCTGGTGTACTTAGGAACGAGAAACCAGGTCTCCACATGTACGCGGCGGACATCGGGCACGGTATCAAGGTCACTCTTTCGGACCTTATGAGGGCCAGTATTTAATATGAATACTCCCCTTCATACAGACCTCAACCGGATTGGACAACGTAGGACCAATCTGATGTCAGAAGGAGAAACTACGACCTATCACAGCAAGTACTCCCCCCCATATATATATATATATATATATATATATATATATATATACTTACTTATTTACTTACAAATGGCTTTTAAGGAACCCGAAGGTTCATTGCCGCCCTCACATAAGCCCGCCAGCGGTCCCTATCCTGTGCAAGATTAATCCAGTCTCTATCATCACACCCCACCTCCCTCAAATCCATTTTAATATTATCCTCCCATCTACGTCTCGGCCTCCCTAAAGGTCTTTTTCCCTCCGGTCTCCCAACTAACACTCTATATGCATTTCTGGATTCGCCCATACGTGCTACATGCCCTGCCCATCTCAAACGTCTGGATTTAATGTTCCTAATTATGTCAGGTGAAGAATACAATGCGTGCAGTTCTGTGTTGTGTAAATTTCTCCATTCTCCTGTAACTTCATCCCGCTTAGCCCCAAATATTTTCCTTAGCACCTTATTCTCAAACACCCTGAACCTATGTTCCTCTCTCAGAGTGAGAGTCCAAGTTTCACAACCATAAAGAACAACCGGTAATATAACTGTTTTATAAATTCTAACTTTCAGGTTTTTCGACAGCAGACTGGATGATAAGAGCTTCTCAACCGAATAATAACACGCATTTCCCATATTTATTCTGCGTTTAATTTCCTCCCGAGTGTCATTTATATTTGTTACTGTTGCTCCAATATATTTGAATTTTTCCACCTCTTCGAAGGATAAATCTCCAATTTTTATATTTCCATTTCGTACAATATTCTGGTCACGAGACATAATCATATACTTTGTCTTTTCGGGATTTACTTCCAAACCGATCGCTCTACTTGCTTCAAGTAAAATTTCCGTGTTTTCCCTAATCGTTTGTGTATTTTCTCCTAACATATTCACGTCATCCGCATAGACAAGAAGCTGATGTAACCCGTTCAAAAAAAAAATATATATATATATGTATATATATATATATATATATATATATATATATATAAGAGCTGGCAAACTATTTCCTTATCCAACTGCTCTGAAGATGACCACAACACAGCTATCGAAACGTCAGCCAATAACACAAGACAACGCGGTAGAAGCCCTGAAGCTTATCCACAGTCAGGAAAGGTACTCGATGTCTGCAATCTTGAAACTCATAAGTTATGCCATTTCTTTTGCAGTCGACTAGCCTTTCCCCTTCCAATGCTATTACCGCATACACAACAATGAAACGTATTATATTCAAAAACATAATTTAAAAAATGAACACATTTTACTTCAATATACACTATTAAGCACATTAATGGTGTATATACTTCGTTTTAATCTTTTAACAATTCTAGGTTTTTTTGTTCAATTTGAATGAAATGAATTATTCTTTTCTTAAGAGTAGGTTACGACATTAGCAATATTGAATGCAACATTGTTCATTTGGCCGGCAGCATTCATTGTCAATATCGTTGAAGCTGCGATTATACAGAGTGGGGCATGGGAACCAAGTGTTTTTGGAATGGCTTGTACTCGGTCATTATGAAAGGGAGAGACGTGCGGCATGTGACATTCCATTCCGTGGCTCATAGCAGTCGGAATCATGGAGCAGTGGACGTATGTTTGCGTATGTTTTTCTTTTTTTGTTAGAAATGGCGAGTCGGTGACCTCGATACGGTGTGAGTTTTGCCACAGATTCAATATTAATCGCAATGATACTGTTCCCATGCGTGACACAATCTTATGTTGGGTTAAAAATCTAAAAAAAAAAAGGGGGGGGGCAATACTGAATAATAAACCGCCCGGCCCCCAACACAGAGTGCGTACTCCAGAAAATTTTCAGTCAGACAAGCGATACTGCGCAGCCCAGGCCGCTCTGCTCGAAGACATTCAGCTGCTCTTGGAATCAGCAATCGTACGGTAAGACGGATTTTGCAAGGCGATTTACATTTACACTCATACAATATAGGTGGTTTCAGCAAGATGGGGCCACGGTGCATATCTCCAGAGCGTCAATGACAGTTCTTTGCCTCTTGTTTTCCAATCGTCTCATTTCGAGATTTGGTGATGTTCCATGGCTCCCTCGGTTCCCTGACCTGTCCACGTGATTTTTTTCTATGTGGGTACCTAAAGGCACGTGTTTACGAGGATAAGCCCCGAATATTAAATGAATTAAAGAACACAGTACGTCAACACATCACCCAAATCAACAGAGATCTCCTGGAAAGAATAGAGGTGAATTTTCGTCAGCGTCTTAAACAATACGTCAACACAGACGGACATCACATGCCAGATGTAATTTTCCGCTAATAATTGAAATGGTATGTTCTCACAAACGTTGCTCTACCAATAAAATGTGTTGAAAACAAAGACTAACTGTTTTATGATTATTTTAAAAACACTTGGTTCCTATGCCCCACTCTGTATTTCATTCTATTACCCAATATTCAAAGAGCGTAATCAGTTAAGTATATTAATGAAATTAAACGTCAAAGCGTTCGATCAATAATAGTGGTAGCTGCACGTCTAAGAAAAGTAAAGCAGATAATACAGTGGTTGATGTTTCGGAAAGTGAAAAATTAAATAACCTTGATGTAACAGTAGGTGATAAAAATGTATATACAGGTGCATCTTCGGATGTTTCAAACAATATGTCGGTGTGGAGAGATATTCAGTTAGTTGGTTTGTTAATATTCTACACGTACCTTCTTCATGACACGAGTCAACATTTGTGAGTTGTTATATTCCTCCATACATAATTCTTCAATATCGTGTTGCATTCCAGATTCCCTTTAATTGTACACGCTTACTCTAGTTCATATTTTGAAAATACAATATTTATGAAATTTGCGGTAATTAGCAGAGAGTACTGATTGTTAGAAAATTAGAATGCCACCACTGTGCACTGTCCAGTACAAAAGTCTTCTGTAACTCTTATTTTACCACAGTCCATATCAACACCACCGCACTGTCTAAATACATTGTTGGGAAATTACGTACCTCCATTGTCTCGTGAATATAAGGAATCTCTGTCTATCTGTTGTAGGATTTGCTGCAGTGCTATAGTTTTTTCTCAACCAAACAAAATCATATTCTTAATTTATATTTTTTCCTCCATTGTTCCCTATGCATCTAAGTGATCATGGTTACTCAGTTTCTATAACAAGTTACAAAGTTCACATTTCTGCCTCACAGGTATGGTAGTCCACAGAAGCCATAGGCTATCGTATCTGCTACGGAATGAGTACAATTATTATTATAATTGTTTATATATTATGTACTTCATCTATACACTTGTTTTCAGAGCGTAGCTAAAACGCGTCTTAGTTTTCAGAACTTAAATCTCTCTAACTGATTTTTAACTGTAAAAGTAACAATTTTGAATACTTTCTGTACTCGATAGTACTTAAGTACTTATATTCTACACAGTAGGTCTATACCACAATTCTCTCATACATTGCTTTCCAGCAGTTACATTCCTAACAGTTACATTCCTAACACTCCTCAGCACTATCAAAAAGCTAATTGAGGACCTATTGTTACGACTGGTTTCATTAAGGTTGTCCTTGTAAAACCAGAAATTGTATTTCTATATTATGAAGTTTCACCAAATACCTTACTATAATAATACCGGACAGCTAGCAGTTTTACGTGCGAACGACGATGGTGCTGCTACCTACCTGCCGGGATGGAGATACTCGCGAAACAAGCTGTAATCAACTGCAATGTATATTGTTGCTGGGCTAGTTAATTTGTTAATAGTTTTATGAATTAGTACTAGTGTTAAACTGTCAGGGTGTATATGTGCTGTTTATAATTGTGACAATTGCAGCATTACAAATTGCCCCAAATCGTACTTTCGATTTCCGACAGTTCATAAAACGTAAGTCAACAACATTCTTTAGTAGGCCTAATTCCTTCGTCTTTGTGTTAGTAGAAAAATACAAATTAGTTTTTTTATTTAGACCTAATAAATAAATAGAAGTTAAAATGTACTGGATTTTAAGGTTTTATCAAATTAAGTTTTATTGTTGTCCACATGCCTTTACTATTATTACAAGCATCAGATTACTATCAATTTTATCTTTGCAGTTGTCAGCAATGCGTATATAAAACATTACTGTAAATTCATTCCTAATATCAGATTGATTTTGTCTCGGTAAACCAAAGAAAAAATATGTAACAATTAATTACAGAAAGTAATATGAAGTATGCAATATTTCTCATAAAATGCAGCTTTGATATAAGATAATAATTTTACATTAAATATTATTCAACATTTCTTAAGTGTTTCGTATATAATTCCACATTAGTAACTCACGTTTTAAATAATAGTCCGAATCTCGCTATGTTAATATTTGTATATGTGGACGTAATTCCATCCCTCTGCGCTAGATGTCAGGTCCTCGATTTTTCGCACTCACGCCAATGCTACTAGTAGACAGCTGTCCGATATTATCATAGTAAGGTATTAGGTATCACAACTGTGCTAGTGCTAAATGTGGACACAGAATCTCCAATACTCTTGCCTTTCTCCAACGTAATTTGTATACGGTCTATTGTCAGTCTCAGTATTCGTGTGAAGCTTGAGGTTTACAACCACTTTCAAATATCAGTTTCGTGCGGTTTGCTTTTCCTGTGTATAGGTAGTTACTCTATGGGGGAATAACAATTTCTTACAATCCTTCATTGTAAGTCTCATTATCTTTTCAGAACACTTGTTAGCTTCAAAAAATTTTCTTAAATATACTTTAAATATGTAAGACTATTTTCTAATTTCACGTTTCTCCACGTAAATAGGCAAAACTCTACTAGAACTTCGTTAGCTCTTAATTCTTTTCCCAGACGTTTTTACTGATGTTCTACCTGCACTACGAATGTCACACAAGTTACACAGTGAACTTGGCGTTTCGGCAAACGTATAGTATTTAATTATCCCCAATTCAACACTTCTTTGCACTCGTACCACTGTTTCCAATGTGATATTGATAATCTGTCTGTAGTCATCTTGTTGCTAGTATTTCTCACAAAATATAACATTTGTACGTTTTCTATCCAGTATGAATACGCGGATTGTCTGTGACTATCTTGCATTTGCTAAGAAACTTCCATACTTATATCTACAAAGCAATTGTTAACACCGATATAGAATATACCCATTATATTTGCAACATATATGCAAATCTCTGGAAGCCTCTCTCCACATATCTCTGAAATAGAATTCTATTCGATATTAATTTCTTACTTATAACTTCTTTACACGATCTACAAGAAAGGAAAATTGTAGCATTTTGATATGAACGATTTTTCTGTAAATTCTGATCTCATTCGTGGTACCATGGGAACAGAATTGTAGAATGAAATTTATCTCTCATGGCTTTCCACGCTGTCCACCTCACTTCATTCTCTATTTAATATGCTTCAAGACGAAATTATCAAATTCCTATGCAAGGACATGTATGTTCAATTGTTTCTTCTTGCAATATACACATTCCGTCATTGCACTTCACACCAAATCTTTGCTAATAACGTTCCATTACCTAATTATTGGACACAGTGTACTCGTCATCCTGGAGTATTATATTATTTAATCCTTAAGCTCATCATTATCCAACCTAAAAATAACATAAGAACAACTGTCTGAACTAAACACTTGCTTTCAGAGCGTGCCTAAAATAAGTCTTAGTTTTCAGAACTTAATGAACTTTCACTGCTCTAATTGATCTTTAACTGTAAAAGTAACAATTTTGAATATTTATTGCACTTTTGAATATTTAATTACTTACATCCTACATATCATACATCATTTTCCGGCATTTGCATTCCTAAGACTTCTTATCATTACCCAACCTAAAATGACATAATAAGAACAGAATCATTTCACTCAAGTCAAGTCAATAATTCCCCTTTCAATTTTCCATTTCATATCGCCTCGTCCACTCACAGCTTGCACTACGGATATCACGCACGGTTTGTTCAGTACACAGAAGGTTTCTCAGCGCAGTGAACTTTCAATTTTTACAAGGTTAGTAGTCTCTAAATTGACACAAGTGCGAGTTTTCTTTATTCAAAATTAGTCTATACTAGAATGTCTCCCTCCAATGTGATATTCTATTCGTCTTTTATGAATGATCTATTACCAGTTTGTCTCCAAATGTGGAGCTTGAGAGTGGGAAGAATTTCTCATATAATGTCACGTTTGAATGATTTGTGAACCGACTGTGTATGCGCTTTCTCTCTGATTAGAATATGTACCTATTTAAAATACTTCCAAGGTCCTGCTACATTTGCAGAGCAATTGTGCTCTCCAATATAGATACTTGTCATTAGGCTATACTTCTGGCAGACACGCGAACATATTCTCTACACAGTTCTATCTATTTAAGTACGCGTGGAGATTCTCAGTCTATCTTTTCAGTTAGCCCTACAACTGCAGATGCCCTTTTTTCTATCTATTCAGGTACTCCTGGAGATTCTCAATCTATGTATTTGTCTGCTAATCCTGAACTTGGAAGAACACGGTTTTCTATCCATTGAGGTATGTGTGGATATTCTAATTCTATATAGGGCATATCTGTTCAGGTAGTCCTATATGTGGAGATGCCCAAGTTTCTATCTGTTTAGTTACACTTAGGGACTCTCAGTTTATTTATCTGGGATGGTTAGGTTTCTGTCGACTGAGTTTTTTTTCCCACATTAGGCTCGTCATTGCTCCGGACGCACCGCAACCTTAGGCTTATTGTGCTACCTATCTTTTATGATTTAATACCTATTCATCAGCCCTGTTATCTTGATTAAGGTAAACAATCCGGATATAGAACTCGGTTAAAACTCTTTTGGTACTAGAGAATATCAGTTGCTTAGAATGTTGCAGTGTGTAGAGAGCTATTCTCGCTTCCTTCATTACTACTATGTCCAATGAAGTCAAGTTTAAGAGTGTTTTCATAGCTGCAATGGGAGTTGTTTTCATGGCTTCCGTTGTAGCCATACAGGCTGTTCTTTGAATTCTGCATATATTCATTTTGGAGTTGTTTTGAAGGTCTTTTTTTTCACCACACCAGAGCTCCATAAGTTGTAGATGGTCTGATTATCCTAGTGTAGATCCAGTGAATCATACTACGCCTTAATCCCCATTTTTTCCCGTACGTGCGCCTGAGAGTTTCAAAAACTGTATTTGTTCGTTGTGTTATTCTTTTTAAATGTTGATTCCAGTCTACCTTAGAGTAAAAAATCACCCCTAAATAAATACTTGACTTCCTCAACCATCTTGGAATCTTGGTGGTTCTATTGTATATCAATTCTCTACCAGCCTCCTTGAGACCTATGATCACACCTTTGTAGCACCAGGGTTTCTGGATGAGTGCTACATCACAATTCATCTTTACACATAGGGCAGAAGATGCCGCCCTACTGTGATGTAGAGTTACCTGCAGTACCCCATCACCGGCCTCCCAGTCCTTTAATTTTTAAAAGTGATCCTCCCAATCTCTTTTTTCCAGTTTATTGTAAGAATGCAAGTCAACTGAAAAGACCAACGTTTGCCCCTTCTCTGCCACCTTCCGCCAGTCTTTCGTGTTAAACTCAGGATTTTTATCCTGAGCCTGTTTTTAACTGTTGTTAGTTCAACAGTTTCCGGTATCCAGACGAGCACATTGGATCGTTTGGAAAGGTCCTTGGAACTGACAAATTTCAGCTCCGTCCCTCCCTAAAGTTCTCCAGTCTGCCCACCTCCCGGATAAGCCAATCTTTACTACCCTCATTTGCACAGGTTACCATAGGATTCCCTGTACAAATATGGAGTTAAAGAATTGCGGCGGTATTTCTTCTCCAGTAGTGGTTCCCACCACCGCAATTCGTTTAGTTTGAACCAGAACAACTTGCTCCAGATTCAGCTTGATATCAGGATGACGTTGACACACAACTGCCATGTTGATATCCACAACAAGATCCTTATAAGGCACAGTCCGCTTCGCAGTGGAATTCCTGTGTTTTTCGGATGTTGTTTTACGGAAGTAGTGGTGCTAGAATCCGAATGGGGCCTTTTAAATTCCCCACTGGATCTCGCTATTTCTTTTCCTTTTGGAGAGGTCTTCTTGTACGGTTTTTCAGCCTTCCAGGTACCCTCTCTCATTTTTTTCTCTTTCAGGAGTTTTTTCCTTTGAGCTCGTGGCAGCTACTTGGACTGCAGTCTCGTTTTCTCAACGTCTGCAGCCAAAGACTCAACAGCTTGCTCTGAAGAAGTTTGTACTGCCAAGTCTGCCGAAATGGCTCCTTGGTCAGTTTCAATTGATGTAAAATTTGTACTTGTGTCAATTTTGGTCCCACGAGTGTAGAGGAATTAAACAGTCTTCACTGGCAGAGCCTTCTTTGCCAGTGCAAGGCTATTTATTCTGAGAGGCCGCCCAGTTTCTCGGAGGCTCCGTTAACGACCCATCTCCCATGTGCCATGCACCCCATCAGCACGGGAACGCATAACACTCTAGGGTTGGGGAGTTGGTTCGCGGTTTCTTATTTGATATTCAGAGACAGGCCTGACCTTGTCTAGCGTTTTCGCACTATTCACAATACAGGTCCTCTGCTATCCACCACCTGCCGACGCGTCCGGTACCCACTCAAAGTTGGGCTTTTAGGGGTTTGTGGATAATTTGATATCTCGCCAGAGACCCCCCCCCCGCCCCGAAGTTGACTGAGTTAAGCGTCGATATTCTAATTCTGTATTTTTGTCAATCTAGTCCTACGTGTGGAGATGCCTATGTTTCTACTTGTTTAGTTGTGTATTGAGATTCTCAGTATTTTTATCCATACACATAGTCCTACTCGTGGAGATTTATCTACTTAGATATGTGTGGATATTCTCGGTCTATTTACATATTCAGCTAGATCAGGGATGTCAAAACGCCTTCACTGCGTGCTCTCAAGTACCCACACAACATTTACTTAAGAGCCATGATTGTACTTTATCTTACTAATAAGAGAACCTTCTTGGATTTCTATTGCTTGTAGTATGACCACGTAATTCAGGCGTTTTGACATCCCTGAGCTAGACCTACATGTGGAGATATCTAGCTTTCTATTTATTTAGGTACACATGGAGATTCTGTGACTATTTCTCTGTCCAGCTAGTCCAATATGTGTAGGTGCTCAGGTTTCTATCTGTCTAGATACGAGTAGAAATTCTCAGTCTAATTATATGTACAGCTAATCCTAGATGTGGAGATGTCAAGATTTCTACCTATTGAGGTATGTGTGGAGATTATCAGTCTATATCTCTGTCCAGCTAATCCTACTCATTGAAAATGCTCAGGTTTCTATCTAATGAAGTATCCGTGGAGATGCTCAGACTATGTACAGTACCTGTCCAGCTTGTCCTACACGTCGAGATGCCCAGGTTTCTATTAATTGAGAAATACGTGTAAATTCTCAGAATATATCTGTCAAATTTCTCCTACACGTGGAGATGTCTAGATTTTCATCTATTGAGGTATATATGTAATTCTCATTCCATTTATCTGTCCAGCTAGTCCTACAACTGGCTAAACGCAGGTTTAAATCTGTTTAGGAATGCATTAATATTCTCAGTCTAATTATCTGTTCAGCTAGTTCTACACATGGAGATGTCCAGGTTTCTATCTGTTGAGGTATGCTTGGAGATTTGGAAACTTTTTCGTCCAGCTAGTCCTACATGTGAATATGCGCAGGTTTCTATCCGTTTAGTTACTATACTTGGAGTTTCTCAATCTATTTAACTTTCCAGCTAATCCTACATGTGGAGATGCTCAGTTTTCAATCTAGTGAGGTATGCGTGTACTTTTTCAGTAGGCCAATATTCTGAGGCCACTTGCGTATCTCAGTAGCGTGTTTTCCTGCTGATCAGAGAATACACTCGAGCGTGGATTCGATTACCGATTGGGTTGATTACCTGATTGGGATTTTCAAAGGATTTTCTCAAATGTGAAACGAATAACAGGTATTTTCCTGTCAAATCTTCGATCTCATATTGACAATAGCGTCTTTCTATCATCAATTGCATCAACGCTAAATCAGTTACTTGATAGAGCACAATTAAATAAAAGACTAAGACATATTCCTATGAACAACTTACTAAATCTATACATGAAAAGTTTCAGATGTTTCTATCCGTCTAGATATAAGTGGATATTTTCGGTCTATTTATATATCCCGCTACTATTACTTATGGAGATTTTGAACATATATGTGCTCAGCTAGGATTTTGACTACTTAAAAGTTAAAAATGTCTTTTTTGTATAATTATCGTTAGTTGCATCTCATACTGTTTATCTGTGGTGAGAGTCCAGAAATCTACCTTTTGTTTTTTTGTTTATATTCAAAGAATTAAAGAATAGATATTGTAAACAATGAGGATTCTGCGTGAGAGAGAGGACATTTTTGCTGATATTGAACTATACTACGTTGCAATACTAATTGTAAATCATCAAAGTCCGAGGTCTATTTATTAAATGAACGGGTGAGAATGATATAGTCTTAAGCGACACAGACAAAATTTTACAGGACAGCGTATTGAAGGTTTAAGGTCCAATGTTATTAGGCGCGTTATAATAATTTCTTCGGCGTGTACTTACGTTCTTTGTTGAGTGATTTTTATAATATTTTACTAGTAGCTGTTTCATATGCATAAGAAGTGAGTTCGCATAAAATCATTTTTGGTAAATGTCTGGCTTTGAACTAACTTCTCACCCCTTCAAATCTGTCTAGATATACGTGGACATCCTCAGTCAATTTTTCTATACAGATAGTTGCTACACGTGGAGATGCCAATGATTCTATTTCACTAGCTACACCTGGAGATTCTTAGTCTATTTATGTGATGCCATCGTCGTACCTTAGTGTGTAGAGCTTTTACCAGCTGATTGGGCATCGGTTGGATTCTCGCTGCGGATTATCTGGTTGGGTATTTTTCCGATTATTTTTGCATCGACGCTAATAACATAATAGGTGATACAGCGTCATTAAATAACCGACTAAAATATATATTTATCTGAGGACCTAGTCCCACACATATTCTCAATGTTTCTATTTGTATAGGTAGAGATTCTCAGTCTATTTATCTATCTAACTACTCCTAAATAGTTTGGAGATTTTCAATTCTTTTTCTATTTAGATATAGTGGAAATTCTCTGTTTATTTGTATGCATGTATGTATTAACACTACAATTGGGTATACACCCGGTGGCAGTGATATATAATATACAATAATTTACATTACAATAATACAATAAGTACAGCAATAATAAAAAAATGAAATAAAATAAAATAAACGTAAATTTATTTCTAACTATAAATACGGAGATGCAATAAACCTAGGACTATAAATAAAATCTATTCTATAATAACGCCTACAATAAGCAAAAGTAAATCTAACTTATAAGTACTTCTATTTCACCCAACTATTACCAATTTAAGTAATTACATATCACCTTAATTAATTACATACCAACTTAATTACGTATCATCTTAATTAATTACATATCACCTTAATTTATTTACATATCAACTAAATTACATAATATCTTCTTAATTAATTACATATCAACTTAATTATATATCAACTTAATTAATTACATGACACAACTTAAATAATTACACTGCACCTCCAATTACATTTTCAGTCTAATCTTCTCAACCTTTTCTTAAATGTATTGATTTTAAGAGGACCACCCTGAAAGAGTGCCGCAGGTAAACTGTTCCAGTCTACTATTGTGCGGTTAACAAAGGAAAATTTTGCCACGTCCGTTTTTTGTTTTCTACATTTAAACTTCCTAATATGATCAGCCCTTCCTAAGTATGATGGTGTTGCTAATCTAGCATTGATGTCGGTCCATGCTTTGTGTCCCATTTGTCCTTTAAACAATGCGGTGAGTCTGGTTTTCGTCGCCTTGATTTGAGAGATTCCCACCCTTAGTCTTTTAATATCTCTTCACCATGTCCCTTTCCCATTTTGACATATTTTGCTGCCTTGCGTTGGACCTTTGTTCAGCTAATCTTAAGCGTGGAGATTCTTATTGGTTTTATCAGTGCAGATGTACGTGGGAATTGTCTGTCTATTTATCTGAGCAAACTAGAGCCACAAGTGGAGACGCTCAGTGTTTCTGTCTTGATATAGGTGAAGATTCTCACAGTCAGTCTATTTTTGTTCAGCTAGTCCTATATTTGGAGATTCTCAACGTTTCTATCCTTCTAGATATGAGTCCATATTCTCAGCCTATACGTAAGTTTCTGGTGTCGTCCAGTTTTAAATAACGTCAAGATCGTTTTGCCAATTTATCAGCGTTAAAAGATTATACATTTGTCTATCCAGTCAGTCCTACACTTGGAGGTGATCGATGGTTTCATTCATCTAACATATATTGTTAATGCAGATTGTCTTTCTATATATTTGTCCAACTACTCCTACACATTTAGATTTTCAATGTTGCTATCCGTCTCGTTATACTTGGACATTTTCGGTCCATTTACCTATTCAGCTCGACGTGCTCATGGAAACCAGCTTCTATAATAAGATTCAGCAGATATCTACCCCCTTCCTGATAACAGTGCTCCAATCGCTGCAAGTTTCAACATATATGACTTGGTGCAAAATCCAACATATCACACCGTATTGAATACAGTGGCAGTCTCAAACCATGTTTAACGACAATCTAGTAAAACTGAGTACTGTATATTACAAGTTTTTCCGGCAGATAAAAGGTAGCTGCAAAGTGACATTAATCTTGCACTTCCTCTTAGTTTTCAGATGGTGCACCTCACCTCAGTCCCATGTCCCAAAAACACAAATTAAGTCGATCCCGGAATACACATCAACTGAGTCCCGGGTCAAACATCAACTCAACTGAGCCACAGACCAAACAACTGAAGAAATATGTTTACAAAATTTTCCTTCCCATTTTCGTATACTTAGGACTACCTATACACAATCTAGATATGGTTAAAAATTCTATTCAGCATATCGCTTATTGTGTAAATTGATGCTACGTAAATTTTAATTCAACAGCGGTAGGAAGACATTTAAAAGAAATTGATGTCACAAAGTCTACGCGAGGTAGTAGCCCGTTATTATATTGGTCTATTTGACTTCTAATTAAGTTCTTTTTAATTGTATTTTCAGAAAAAAAATCCCGAGAAGTTTAACGAGTATAGAAGCATCAGCCTCAAATCCCACTCAGCAAAGATTCACCTGCGAATAATGAATCGACGTTTATGTTCTCAGATGGAAGGACAGCTGACAGAAGAGCAGTTTGACTTAACGAAGGGAAAAGGTACGAGGAATGCAATGGGACTACTACGAACAATCGACGAAAGATACCTCGAGGAGAAAAAAATTTGTGAGCCTACAAAAGGAATTTGACAGAGCGGACTGGAATAAACTGATGATAGTCCTGAAGACAATAAGTGTGGACTGAACAGAGAGGAGGCTGTTCAATAATCATTTAATGAAACGACGAGTCAAATTCAGGATAGGAGAACAAATGTCTCAAGGAAGTGAAGTAGGGAGAGGAGTACGACAATGATGCCCTTTATCACCTACACTGTTCAACATCTACTTGGAGGATGTAGTGAAGAGAACATGGGAAGGTGATAGTAGGGGAAAGAAGAATAAAGTGCGTAAGATTTTTTGATGATATGGCGTTGTTAGCAGATGAGGAGTCGATACTAAGGGATATGCTACTGTAGCTAAATGACAGCTGTGAGCAGTAAGGAATGAAGATAAATGTAAACAAGACGAAGACCATGGCTCTCGAGAGAAAAATAAAGAAGGTAAACGTGCGAATACTAAATCAGGCAGTAGAGCAATTGGACAGCTTCAAATATTTGGGATGTACTATAAGCAGTAACATGAGTTGCTGCCAAGAAATCAAAAGGAAGTTAGCAATTGCAAAGGAAGCTTTTAATAAAAAAAAGGAGTATCTTGTGCGAACTTCAGGAAAAAAACTAAGGAAGAGACTAGTGAAGTGCTTCGTATGGAGTGTGGCATTGAATGTCGCAAAAACATGGACGTTACGACGAAATGAAGAGAAGCGAATTGAAGCATTTGAAATGTGAATATGGAGAAGAATTGAACGTATGAAGTGGACAGACAGAATAAGAAATGAAGCTGTGTTGGAAAGAGTGGGTGAAGAAAGAATGATGCTGAAACTGATCAGGAAGAGAAAAATTAATTGGTTGGGTCACTGGCTGAGAAGAAACTACCTACTGAAGGATGCAATGGAAGGAATGGTGAACGGGAGAAGAGTTCAGAGCAGAAGAAGATATCAGATGATAGACGACATTAAGATATATGGATCATGTGCGGAGACTAAGAGGAAGGCAGAAAGTAGGAAAGATTGGAGAATGCTGGGTTTGTAGTGAAAGACCTGCCAGTAAATCTACTGACATGAGCCTGTCACATTCAAGCACACTTAAATGCCATCGACCTGGGCCGGGATCGAACCCGCAACCTCGAGCACAGAAGACCAGCGCTATACCAACTGCGCTACCGAGGCCGGTATGTATGTATGTATGTATGTATGTATGTATGTATGTATGTATGTATGCATGCATGCATGCGACTATATTGTCTAAATACGCGTCATGGCTGAATCTATTTATCTGTTTGCATATGTAGGTGGTGTTCTAAGAGTTAAGAGTAATTACCCGCGATAGACGAATGTACTTATCTGTCTACATATGTAGGTGGTGATTCTTATTGTCAATATATTTGTTTAATTATGCGTAATAGCTAAATGTAGTTACCCCTCTACATATGTCTGTGGTGGTTGTCAGAGTGAATGCATCTGTCTGAATACCCGTGATGACTGAATCTATTTATCTGTCTATGGTTCTCTGAGTCAATTTATCTGTCTAAATACGTGTGATAGCCGATTCTGTCTACGTATATAGTTGATGGTTCTAATCAATGTATCTGTCTTAATACGCGTGATAGTCCTACATAGATAGTGTTCTAACATATGGCAATTCTTTCACTGCAAACCCAGCATTCTCCAATCTTTCCTATTTTCTGCCTTCCTCTTAGTCTCCGCATATGATCCATATATCTTAATGTCGTCTATCATCTGATATCTTCTTCTGCTATGAACTCTTCTCCCGTTCACCATTCCTTCCATTGCAACCTTCAGTAGGTAATTTCTTCTCAGCCAGTGACCCAACCAATTAATTTTTCTCTTCCTGATCAGTTTCAGCATCATTCTTTCTTTACCCACTCTTTCCAATACAGGTCCATTTCTTATTCTGTCTGTCCACTTCATATGTTCAATTCTTCTCCATATTCACATTTCAAATGCTTCAATTCGCTTCTCTTCATTTCGTCGTAACGTCCATGTTTTTGCGACATTCAATGCCACACTCCATACGAAGCACTTCACTAGTCTCTTCCTTAGTTTTTTTTCCTGAAGTTCGCACAAGATACTCGTTTTTTTTAAAGCTTCCTTTGCAATTGCTAACTTCCTTTTGACTTCCTGGCAGCAGCTCATGTTACTGCTTATAGTACATCCCAAGTATTTGAAGCTGTCCAATTGCTCTACTGCCTGATTTAGTATTCGCACGTTTACCTTCTTTATTTTTCTCCCGACAGCCATGGTCTCCGTCTTGTTTACATTTATCTTCATTCCTTACTGCTCACAGCTGTCATTTAGTTCCAGTAGCATATCCCGTAGTATGTCTCCTCATCTGCTAACAACGCCATATCATCAAAAAATCTTATAAATTTTATTCTTCTTTCCCCTACTATCACCCTTCCCATGTTCTCTTCACTACATCCTCCAAGTAGATGTTGAACAGTGTAGGTGATAAAGGGCATCCTTGTCTTATTCCTCTCCTTATTTCACTTCCTTCAGACATTTGTTCTGCTATCCTGAATTTGACTCGTTGTTTCATGAAAGGATTATTGAACAGCCTCCTCTCTGTTCAGTCCACACTGTTCAGTCTTCAGGATTATCATCAATTTATTCCAGTCTGCTCTGTCTAAACGCCTTTTGTAGGTTCACAAATTTTTTTCTCCTCGAGGTATCTTTCGTCGATTGTTCATAGTAGTCCCATTGCATCCCTCGTACCTTTTCGTTTCGTGAAGCCAAACATCTCTTCTGTCAACTGTCCTTCCATCTCAGAATGTAAACGTCGACTCATTATTGGCAGGTGAATCTTCGTTGAGTGGGTTATGAGGCTGATAGTTCTATAGCCTACTCGTTAAATTTCTTGGCAGTATATGTCTTTGGTATTGGCAGCAATATTATGTCCGTAACACGTTCTGATCTTTCTCACATATTTCGATGCATAACGATGGAATTTCCTTCTTCTCTTCACCCAAGTATTTTACTGATTCAATAGGGGTTCCATCATCTCCGAATGCTTACTATTCTTCATTTTCCTAAGCGCTAATTTAACTTTCTCCCTTAAAATTGAAAGTATTTTTTCGTCGTCTTATACGAGTTCGTTTTCTATAGCTGTCATCTGCATAATTCCCTCTCTCATATAACTCTTCTACATATTTCGTCCATGTGTTCAGTATTCCTGGTTTGTCTGTTATCTCATTTATGATTTAGTCGTCCATCAACCACAATGATTTGCTGTTCTTATTTGCGAAGTCCAAACATTTTAGTTTGTGGTACATAAAATCATATCTTCCTTTTTTCTCTGGATTCTCTATTTCTTTAAATTTCTCTTTGAACCAATCTTTCTTTGCCTTGTTAGTTCCTCTTCTTAGTTTCTTATTTACTTTCCTGTAGTTTTTCTATCTTCTTCTGCTTTGATGTTTTTCCATTTTCTTCTTTCCTCCATCATCTCCAACATTTTCGCTGTGACCTAAGGTTTCTTATTTCTCACATCTTCCCTGTATCCTATTGAATCTTCTGCTGTTTTTGTATACAGCTTTGTAGATGAGTCCAGTACTTGTTACCATACTCAGGTGTGGATTCTTATGTAGCGGCTTTTTGGCTGAATTTATTCATCGGTCTACATGTGTAAGTAGTGGTTTTGACCAACTTTCCTGTCTAAATATGCGTGATGACTGACTATTTATCTGTCTACATATATAGGTGGTGGTTCTGGTCAATGTAAAGCAGAGGTCTCCAAAAAGCGTATCGTCATTCGTGCTCTCGATGCTGCCCGCCGAACACAGTGTGCTGTAAGACTAGAGAATGGGAGCGGTCAGGGGGGGGGATCGCGGCAACGGTCTGCTTATGTTTACAAATAATAACATCAAAAAAATAAGAAATATCATATTTTTGTATATTATTTTGACATACTATGAAGCTGGAGCCCCGTCTGTTGCTATTGACACAAGCCATTGCAAATTCAATCTCTCCTGTTCTATGGTGCCTTTCAGTGCCTAGAAAAGATCTTCTCCAGTTGCATTTTGTAATTACATCTAGAAGACATTCAGACACAGTAAAATGTTCATTAACTCCTCGGATGAAAATGGCTAGGTGAGCTTCGTCATTTCTATCTGTGCTTTCGTCCAATGCAAGTGAGTAAGCTACAAACTGGTTAATTGTGGTTTCGACTTCAGATTCAATTATTGCATTTACAATCTTGAAATTCCTTCTCTGAACAAATGATTCTTCTGTAAAGGGCTTAATTGATTTTCCAATATTCCAAGCTAGAACATAGCTAGCAAGAAGCTTTTTTTGTTTAAGACTGAGAACACGTGTATGATTTGTGTTTGTATTTTCTTGTTTTATATTTATCAAAATATTTGTAGGCCTACGCATTTCACCTAAAATTAAACGAAAAACTATAAGTATGTAATGCGGAACTGAGTGTAAACGTATTGTAATATATTGATTATTATGTATAAGCAACAGTTATACAGATAGCCCCAAAATAAATTATTTCCACATGTCCAACATGCCTGTAATTGTATGATATTGTTTGTGAAGAGTAGAATATTGTCGTCGCATGTTGAATTTTAACACACCCTTAAGAATTTTCGAACAAATTAAGCATTTCACATTTTCCCCACTAACACACAAAAAAAAAAATATCTTCTTCTTCATCCTTGAATGTACTACGTCCATGATTAGAAGACATTGTGAAACGGTGGAACACGCCGACCAATACAGTGATAATGGCAGTCCGCCATTGCTCTTCGTTTGCGCATAAACATTGAGTACAGTACAGGTGGGGATGGGTGAGGCGGTGCGCGCTCATTACGTACTGGCTTCGGTTCCGTTCAGGGGCTTACTCGCGAGTACGGTTTTGGAGACGTCTGATGTACAGTGACATCAAAAACTTTTTCCTTACATTTTTATTGTACTTTGTTTTTTGACTATACCATGTAGGTTTTCCTTAATCGTAAGTTTTAGTTACCATGGTAATATTTTACACTGCATAGGTACAATCAGGACATAGTTTAAAATGCAAGGAAAAATTTTTGATGTAACTTTATCTGTCTTCTTAATGGCTGACTATATTTATCTGTCTGCATATATAAGTAGTGGTTCTGATCAATGTATACTATATGTCTTAATACTGCACGTGTGTTGGCTGAATCTATTGATCTGTCTAGATATTTATAGAGGTTGTGGTTCTCAGAATCAAAGTATCTGTCTAATACGCGTGACGGCCGAATCTGTTTATCTGCTTACAGATTCTAGGTGGGTATGAGAGTCAATGTGTCTGACTACGTAGACCTATGAGTCATTGCTGAATCTATTTATTTGTGGTGGGTTCTCAGAATCAATGTACCTTTCTAAACACGCGTGATGTCTGAATCCATTTGTCTGTCTATCTACATGTCAGGTAGACTAGTGTTCTAAGAATCAATGTATCTGCCTAAATACGCGTACTGAATCTATTTATCTCACTACAATTTTAGTAGACAGTAGTTCTCAAATTCTCTACGAGGCTGTATAATAAGGCAGAGTATAAAATAACAAAGAATACAAATCAATATACATTCAAGAATTATGATAAATTATGATAACATTACTTACTAGCAAATGGCTTTTAAGGAACCCACAGGTTCATTGCCGCCCTCACATAAGCCCGCCTTCGGTCCCTATCCTGTGCAAGATTAATCCAGTCTATATCATCATATCCCACCTCCCTCAAATCCAGTTTTATATTATCCTCCCATCTACGTCTCGGCCTCCCCAAAGGTCTTATTCCCTCCGGCCTCCCAACTAACACTCTACATGCATTTCTGGATTCGCCCATACGTGCTACATGCCCTGACCATCTCAAACGTCTGGATTTAATATTCCTAATTATGTCAGGTGAAGAATAAAATGCGTGCAGCTCTCCATTCTCCTGTAACTTCATCCCTCTTAGCCCCAGATATTTTCCTAAGAACCTTATTCTCAAACATTCTTAATCTCTGTTCCTCTCTCAAAGTGAGAATCCAAGTTTCACAACTATACAGAACAACCGGTAATATAACTGTTTAATAAATTCTAACTTTCAGATATTTTGACAGCAGACTAGATGAAAAAAACCTTATCAACCGAATAAGAACAGGCATTTCCCATATTTATTCTGCGTTTAATTTCCTCCCGAGTGTCATTTATATTTGTTACTGTTGCTCCAAGATATTTGAATTCTTCCACCTCTTCGAAGGATAAATCTTCAATATTTATATTTCCATTTCGTACAATATTCTGGTCACGAGACATAATCATATACTTAGTCTTTTCGGGATTTACTTCCAACCATATCGCTTTACTTGCTTGAAGTAAAATTTCCGCGTTTTCCCTAATCGTTTGTGGATTTTCTCCTAACATATTCATGTCATCCGCATAGACAAGAAGCTGATGTAACCCGTTCAATTCCAAACCCTGCCTGTTATCCTGAACTTTCCTAATGGCATATTCTAGAGCGAAGTTAAAAAGTAAAGGTGATAGTGCATCTCCCTGCTTTAGTCCGCAGTGAATTGGAAAAGCATCAGACCGAAGCTGGCCTATACGGACTCTGCTGTCAGTTTCACTGAGACACATTTTAATTAATCGAACTAGTTTCTTGAGAATACCAAATTCAATAAGAATGTTATACAAACTTCTCTCTTAACCGAGTCATATGTCTTTTTGAAATCTATGAATAACTGATGTACTGAACTCCCAATTTTTCTCCAATATCTGTCGAATATAAGAAATCTGATCAATAGTCGATCTATTACGCCTAAAACCGTACTGATGATCCCCAATAATTTCATCGACATATGGAGTTAATTTTCTCAAAAGATTATTGGACAAAATTTTGTACGTCAACATAAGTGATATTCCTCGAAAGTTACTGCAATTAGTCTTGGCTCCCTTCTTAAAAATAGGTACAATTATGAACTCCTTCCATTGTTCTGGTACAATTTCCTTTTCCCAAATAGCAAGTATAAGCTTATAAATTTTGCTAGATAATGTGCTTCCACCCTCTTGTACTAATTCTGCTGGAATTTGATCGATACCTGGAGACTTGTATTTTTTCAGATTTTCTATCGAAATTTCGACTTCAGAAAGTGTGGGTTTGAGTATAAATGGCTTACCAGTTTGTATTTGAATTTCGTCCCGATCATTTCTATTTGGCCTATGTACATTTAGTAGTTGCCCAAAATAGTTTTTCCATTTGTTAAAAGTGATAATAAGTATTAACTTATATTTTAAAATCTTAAATTAAAAATTATAGATAAACTCAAACGTTCGACAATTGAAAAATTGCTATCAACATGAAAAAATATATATTTTTTTTAATTATTACGTACAGCATTAATTTTTAAAAATTTGAAGCGATCCATTTTAAAATATTATATTTAAGGTGAAAAAGTTTCCAAATGTCGACCTCGGTATTATGTTTTTAGCTCCAACTGACATATAAAAATTCATTTGATGTGATAGTTTTACAGATAATATGGAATTATAGGCTGACTTCCACCATCCTTTGTCATTCATTAAGTGAACATAAATAATTTCGCTTAATTAACCAATGCAGACGTATTCAACTCTTTGAAATCTCAGAACTAATAGGAAATCTAATCTAATAACTACAATCGGTGTGCGAGTCATGACGACTCTTAAAAGTTCATCTCTCTACACCAAATGAATCGAGACGCAACGTTCTGCCTCGTAAACAATCGTTGCGAGACGAAATGCTGCATTTGGTGTGCACCCGAACTAAGCGTTCCCATTCGTTCATACATCGAAGGGCTGTTTGTTGGAGTGGTAGAGATCAAAAATTGTTGGTTGATACATGCTTTACGATGGTTCTCTAGTATCATCAAATACCTTACTATAATAATACCGGACAGCTGTATACTAGCAGCATTGGCGTGAGTGGGAAATATCGCGGACCTGACTTCTAGCTGAGCGGCGTGGAATTACGTCCACAAACACAACTATTAACATAGCGGGATTCGGACTATTGTTTAAAATGTGAGTTACTATAAAACACTTAAGAAATGTTGAATAATACATTTAATGTAAAATTATTATCTTATATCAAAGCTGCATATTATGAGAAATATTGCATACTTCTTATTACTTTCCGTAATTAATTGTTACACATTTTTTCTTTGGTTTAGTGAGAGAAATTCAATTCTGACATTAAGAATGAATTTACAATAATGCTTCATATACGCATTGTTGACAACTGCAAAGATAAAATTAATAGTAATCTGATGCTTGTTATAATTAGTAAAGGCATGTGGACAACAATAAAACTTAATTTGATAAAACCTTAAAATTTCCACTACATATTAACTTCTATTCATTTATTAGGTCTAAAATAAAAAAGCTAATTTGTATTTTTCTATCAACACAAAGACGAAGGAATTAGACCTACTAAAGAATGTTGTCGACTCACGTTTTATGATCCCTCGGATATCGAAAGTACGATTTGGGGCAATTTGTAATGTAATTGTAGCAATTATAAACAGCACATATACACCCTGACATTTTAACACAGCACTAATTAATAAAACTATTAACTAGCATAGCAACTATATACATTGCAGTTGATTACAGCTTGTTTCGCGAGTATCACCACACCGGCCGCCTAGGTAGCAGCACCAGCGTCGTTCGCGCGCAGAACTGCTAGCTGTCCGGTATTATTATATTAAGGTATTTGGTATCATTGTAAACAACACATCAGTAATTTCATACTGCCAGTTTATGAGCACTGTCTGTGGTAGTGATAAATATTGTTCTGTACACCTTCCCCTTATTAAGCAATTTCTTTTTAGCTTATTGATTTTGCTCAGTGTTACAATGATTTTGATATAATTATACATTTTTCCAAAAATTTTCTCCTTATTAAGCATTTCTTGATGTATTCATTTTGTCAATTTCTATAATTGAGGACCTAACATTCTAATATGCTAAGTGCCAAAAGCAGTTTTCTGAGATATTGATGAACACACACTGCGGAATGCATGTTGAGATACCTACAACGCCGTCTTTTGGTGCATGAATGAGTTAATTATATACAGTTCAATTTAGAATGATATTCTTACATGGATGTTCCTCCGTTAGATTGAATAAAATAAAATTTGACAAATTCGCACTTAGCACATTTAGAATTTTAGGTCTTGAATCGTAGTGATAAGGTAAAATTACAAATTTTTCTGAAAAAATTTCCCTTAGTAAGCATATTCTTTCCACATCATTAACTTTAAGATTCTTTTACTGTATTGCACTGATACAATTACAAAATTTGCTGAATATTCATGCGAGTTATCTATATTTACTTTTCTATTATTACTTCATTACTTCACTACATCTTTTCTTTCATCTACCACCATACGGTAGTACCTGAATGACATGGTTACGTTTCTCTATGCGACATCACAGAAACGTAACCAAGTCAGTCAGGTACTGTCATCGTGTGGTAGATAAAAGAAACTCTCTGTCCGATATTACCCGATGTCCGATACTACCCGACTCTCCCCTACTAGAACTACTGTATAATACACCGTGTTAAAAAATATGGTAACTCTTTCACTTCATTATTATTAAGTATTAATGATACAACAACTTGATGCACGTAACTTGTTTAAGGAGACTGGATAGTCTGAGCATATGGCTGTTGTGTATAAGTGAAATAAGTTAAGAAATATTGCTACCACTCTTCAAATTTGAATCTATAAATTTACAATATTTACAACATCACAATATTTGAAGGTATATTTTGGTTTTTTAGACTATCTTTCTACCTCTTATATAAATAAATAAATATGGGAAATGCGTGTTATTATTCGGTTGAGAAGCTTTTATCATCTAGTCTGCTGTCAAAAAATCTGAAAGTTAGAATTTATAAAACAGTTATATTACCGGTTGTTCTGTATGGTTGTGAAACTTGGACACTCACCCTGAGAGAGGAACATAGGTTAAGGGTGTTTGAGAATAAGGTGCTTATGAAAATATTTGGGGCTAAGCGGGATGAAGTTACAGGAGAATGGAGAAAGTTGCACAACGCAGAACTGCACGCATTGTATTCTCCACCTGACATAATTAGGAACATTAAATCCAGACGTTTGAGATGGGCAGGACATGTAGCACATATGGGTGAATCCAGAAATGTATATAGAGTGATAGTTGGGAGACCGGAGGGAAAAAGACCTTTGGGGAGGCCGAGACGTAGATGGGGAGGATAATATTAAAATGGATTTGAGGGAGGTGGGATATGATGATAGAGACTGGATTAATCTTGCACAGGATAGGAATCGATGGCGGGCTTATGTGAGGGTGGCAATGAACCTTCGGGTTCCTTAAAAGCCATTTGTAAGTAAGTATACATATTTTTATACAGATTTTTAAATCTGAAAATCAGTAATTAAATTTAAGCTAAATACATTGGTATTTTAGTTACATATTACTCAGAAACTACTACGACTCGGAGGATAAACTTTTGCATACTCCTGTTTCACATTATAGTGAAGCATGGCCACTTTCCCATGGACATTAAAGCATATTATGGAATTTTTCTGCTAGGAAATTACGAAATATATTATATATTAGTAACTATGTTAGGAGAAAATCCACAAACGATTAGGGAAAAGGCATGAATTTTACTTGAAGCAAGTAAACGGATGGGTCTGGAAGTAAATCCCGAAAAGACAAAGTATATGATTATGTCTCGTGACCAGAATATTGTACGAAATGGAAATATAAAAATTGGAAATTTATCCTTTGAAGAGGTTGAAAAATTCAAATATCTTGGAGCAACAGTAACAAATATAAATGATACTCGGGAGGAAATTAAACGCAGAATAAATATGGGGATGCCTGTTATTATTCAGTTGAGAAGATTTTATCATCCTGTCTGCTGTCAAAAACGCTGAAAGTTAGAATTTATAAAACAACTATATTACCGGCTCTTCTGTATGGTTGTGAAACTTGGACTCTCACTTTGAGAGAGGAACAGAGGTTAAGGGTGTTTGAGAATAAGGTGCTTAGAAAAATATTTGGGGCTAAGAGGGATGAAGTTACAGGAGAATGGAGAAATTTAAACAACGCAGAACTGCATGCATTTTATTCTTTACCTGACATAATTAGGAACATTAAATCCAGAGGTTTGAGATGGGCAGGGCATGTAGCACGTATGAGCGAATCCAGAAATGCATATAGTGTGTTAGTTGGGAGGCCGGAGGAAAAAGACCTTTGGGGAGGCCGAGACGTAGATGGGAGGATAATATAAAAATATATATTTGAGGGAGGTGGGATATGATGGTAGAGACTGGATTAATCTTGCTCAGGATAGGGACCGATGGCGGGCTTATGTGGCAATGAATTTCCAGGTTCCTTAAATCCATTATATATATATATATATATATATATATATATATATATATATATATATACACTCATGTATATACTATATTTTTTTTTTCAAAATTCATAATTTCATAATTATTTTCAGGATTGAAATATGTTTTTCTATTAAACAATATTCATAATGAAACAAAAATGGCTGCAAATGTAGTCAACTGAATTGGAAATATGCTTGAATTTTTAGGAACTGTAGTGCAAGGGTTTCTGGGAAAAATGATCCTAAAGTACCTAAAATTTAATTAATGTTTTTCAGGCTCAAACATGTTCATAAAACCAAGTATATGACGTTGAAAGATAATCAGAAAACCAAAATATACCTGTAAATATTGTGTATGCTGTAAAGATTGTAAGTTGATAAATTCAAAAGTTGAGAGTAACAGCAAAATTTCTTCACTCACACAACAGCTATATGATCAGAATACCCAGTCGCATTAAAAAATTCTGTAACTTTCTATTCGCATGTTGTAAACACTCAATGTGAGAACATCTTGTTACTCAGAAAACTCCAATACAGCAGTTAAATTCTTGTCAAACTCTCTCCAACATATCTCTGTTTATCATGCAATCGCAGCAGTAATCCGATTTATAAATTATCTGGTGTCTCTAACTAGAGGTGGCACATAAACTACATCCTTCACATACCCTCAATTAAGAAGTCACATGATATCAAGTTTGGTGACGTGGGAGATCAAGACGATAGATCAGCTCAGAGATGGTAGTACATTCAATCCAACGAAGTGATAAATGGTCAATTCGGAAATTTCTAGAAAACAATATATTTGTCGTTGTTACAATTTTTTTGCAAGCTGAAAAATTAAAACTTTTTGGTTGTGGAGTTGTTATTTTTCAACAATGACTGATATGGCAATATATTTAATACATTTTCCGTAACTTAGAACTTGAAACTTTGAAAGTTTGACTATAAAATGACTTGTTCCATGTTAATTTCTCATTAATACTTACTTATAATAATCATATTAAAGTGTTATCATTATTTTGAAACACTGTATATATTCTACACTGTCCCTATTAAGTACACTACAACCAAAAATCATTTAAGACTAATTGTTAAACTAATCCACTATTTAAACACTAAAATGAATATTATGTACACAATAATGTTAACGGCGAATGTTTCAATGTTTTCAGAACGGGCAATTTACTACCTCCATTAGTAACAACAGGATAAGACTGAGAAGCAGTGTTGCCAACCGTACCTTCTGGATCGTACATATGCAATAATTTGGTACCATGTATAATCGTATCATGTATAACCCGTGGATAGTACGCAAAATGTACCATCCTGTCGGCAAAGAGGATGAAACATGACAAAAAGAGAGAATTTTAAAAATTTATTACCAGTGGCGATTTCTCTTAAGGAGCACAGGAGCAGTGCACCACCTCTTCAAATAACACATATTTTTAAATTTATATCAGTGAGCTGCAGTAGACTATGTGAGCGACATAATTCTTTGTTATAATACCATGTAAAAATAACACTGCACGTGTACTGTTCTTGTTGACGCCTGGGACTTATGTTTACCGCTCGACACTTGCGGCACACTGTTCCATTCGAGCATGCGCAGTAGTACTGTTTCACTGGCAGGCTTTGGAGCATGGTAGGGAGCCAGTACAGTGTGCGTAGGAGGGGTTAAGGGCACTTTCATATGTGTTCTCAAGCTCTTTCCATCATAAATGTTACAATGAATAGCGTGCAAAATCTTTTAAATATATATAATTTTCTATAAGACCTTTACATGAAAAGATCAAAATAAAGAAGATGGGTAGACCTACACATGAATTAAAATTATAAGTGACGAAGAACAGTAATAGAGAAGTGACAAGAAAATTCAACATTCGGACTTAACGAAAAATGCAATACGCGGCTGCAATATAAAATACGCTGTATTTTGTTTTCCTTGCCTATTGTTCGACGGCGAACATTTATTGACAAAAATAAGTACGTTTTATGAATTTTATTTATTTTTCTGTTTGAATTTAGGACTGTGCGTAGTAACTAAACAATTTTGATTATCGTTCTGCAGATATGATTGATTTGAAACACACGAGTGAAAGAATTAAAAAACACGATTCTTCATCTACACACATCAAAAATAATGTTAAATTAGCACTGTTGGCTCAAACAAACATACAGACACAATTGGATTCAATTGGATTGTTGCACTTCACAATGATAAAGTTATCAAGAACAGATATGTGCGTGCGGTTTTGTGGAGCTTTTGAGTTGGCTTTAAGAGATCACGAAGACGGAAACTCATCTTTAAACGCTAGTATTTTTCTTGGTCTCATTAATTTTAGTTCTGAATTAGACGCACTCTTAAGGAACATTTGGAAAGAGGAACAGTGTTTAAGAGCACATTAAACACTATACAGAACGAAGTCCTTCAGGCCATTTTGATGTATGCCATGATGAGGTTTCAAAGAAATAAAGAAAGCTGCTAACTTTTTAGCAGTTAAGGCTGATGAGACGAGACACGTATCGAATGCTTGTGAACGTGTGAACTGTGTTATAAAACGCAATATAGCGAAAACAATATTATTTACGGTGTGCTGCATAGAAATTGAACACTTTACTTTGCTATTACTGGACCTACATAGGAAACTGATTAACTGGAATTTCTTGACTAACAAAATTATGTAAAGCTATACCGACGTAACATATGTTAATAGTTATGTATTAGTTAGTACCTATAATAATAATAATAATAATAATAATAATAATAATAATAATAATCATCATCATCATCATAAATATTTGTGCACCACCAGGATTATTTATCACCACACGCCACTGTTTATTACAATTTACGACAATTAAAATAGTATATATACATTTCTGCAGTATTATGGGTATATTTCACGTATACATTTAAAGCAGTTTCTGCATGTAGCACTTCAGCGTTACAAGTACTGTACAGTCGACAGTCGCAAAATGTATTTCTATAAACACTGCTCGCCTATGTCTTCTGGTCCAGTTGAAATGACAGCTTGATTTTGGTAAACATTACTATAGCGACAAGAAATCACGTAGTGTCCATTACTTGTGGCTATTCAAAAATGATGCCGATAAACATTCATTTGTTTATTTCCAAATATCTCACCGAAATGGTGTCTCCAATCCTCTCAATGGTCTAAACATATTATTACTCTAGCCACAAAAGCGTGTAATAATTAATAAGGTGGTTGTAATGTTTTGAGAACCCACGACAGAAAAAAGGAAATAATCATAATTATTCAATATATGGGCCTATTTTGTACATACAAAGGAACAAGGAACAGCCTGTTACAGTACTTGCTTGTGCCAGTCGTGTTTCGTGGTAGCCTAGATCATATATACTCCAGAAAGGTCGGCCTCTTAGGCTTTGACGTTAACAACTTTTGTCAGATTTACTACGCTGCCATCTAGTTATTACATAAGGAGTCACGTCATAATTCCCATTTGAATTGCATTAGCGACTGTACTGCCATCTCGTGTTCGTTTACGGCGGACAGGTGGCGATCCTGGCGGTTTTTCTCTTCAAAGTGCTGCCGATTTTAACATAGCGATGACTTATCTGTTACATATATGATCTAGGGTGGTAGTGCACGGGCAGTAAGAAATCAGGTATCATTGTGATAGGTTCTGACGTGAAATAGTGGCAATGGAATCAGAAAATAGTGATACTGGCACTAGTAGTTCCTACTCCCAAAAAATGTACATCCGGTGTACCTAAATATACAGGACAGAAACAAAATTGTAGAAAATTATGGTAAATAATTCCTAAATTTAAAGCTTGGTTTTGGTCTGATGAAACAAACTGTAAAAGGACTAGATGTAGGTTCTGGCCCTTCTGTTCCTGCTGTTGTTGATCCTTGTGAGGAGACAACAAATTGTTTAAAAATCATTTTATATACTGATATTTAATTTTTAACAATATGAATTTTAAAAAATTGTTTCAATAATGGTTACTCAGAATATTAGTTTAAAATGATGTCAGATTGGCAACACTTACAAGTAGTTCCCCCCTCCCTCATCATTGCTAACAATACTCCAATTGCAATGCGGCAAACTGACAAACTTCCATCATGATATACTTTGCATCATAAGAGTTAAACCTCCCTTGGTAGTGATAGTGGTGGTGGTGGTATATCAGTGTAATTTGCCTGATAACTAGCATAAATGTCCTCAACTAGTAATACCAGCACTTAACCCAACGATTTCAAACAAAAATATATCTTTGAGTAACCGACCGTATTTTTTCTTAACGAACGTGACCCACTCAAGCAGATCGCGTTGTACTTTATACAGGGACATAATTTTATTTTTTCTTCAATTTTTATTGTACCTGAGTTTTGAATGTACTTCACTCCCACCCCTTCTACTAATGAAGTTGCAACTGTCCTCCACACAGAACCAAGTCCGCACATAGTAAACAGTACGGAGTTAGTGAGTATAGCACGTTCCAAAAATATGTTCGCGTTTTCCAGTGACGAAAGAGCTTTCAATACTGAATCATATTTTCGCACAGGTAGGCCAACTGTCGTTCGTTTGCCTACGTAACATCCCGGTTTCCCCTACCTGCTTCTGCTCGCCCCTCTGCAGACTAGTGGCTTGGCTGTCTTAGCTCTTTTCTGAGAACATTAATTTCTGTTAGGAATTGGATGTCTAAGTAATATTATACAACTGTTTAAAATAACTTAAATAAAAGGGCCTCGTTAAGTAATTCACTGTCACGTGATTTCCCCTCTTTCTACGATCCTGCGACATAACCGCTTGGACGGACAGTAGATAGCATGTCGGAGTAATTTTATCTCTGCGGGTCGGGCAGAAGTGAAGATTGAATTTACAGTGCGTAAGATACTCTTTTATAGAGTAGGTACAGAATTATTTCAACATGAGTTACTAGTACGAAGGACGAAACTGGTAATTGGAATTAGATGCAGTAGTCTATAGTGCTATAATATGCACAAAAGAACTGAAGCCTGTAGGCTATCGAAATGAACGGCCACCATTTTCAGAAATGTGTTTAAATATCCATATTATGATTATTTTTCAATTTAACTTCATTCTCTATATTGTACGCTAATGCATAATAAATACGTTCGCATGGATAAGTCAGTTCGCGAGTAAAAACACTTATTGTTAATGCCGTACTGTATTTTGATTAAACAAAAACCTAATGAAAAAATTATCAAACTCAAAATTGCGATATTTCCTAGTTTACGTAAATGGATGAACTACTTTTCTTCCGTCCTGTACCTAGTAAAGCGGTTTGTTTGTATTTTACTCCAGTATCTTCGAACTCCAGTCGTAGCAAGGGAGTAGCAAACGGTGTTTCCGGTTCTCAACCGTTAATCCAAAGGTATAGCCAGGTTGATATTAAAAATGTTAGTAAAAATAAAATGATGTCCCTGTACAAATAAGCCTACGCCTGACAGGAACGGCCCCAAACATAATACAAACACCATTTCTCGCGCAAGTTCTCTCTTTCTGTTACAGACTCTGGAAGCCGGTGAAACTGCTGCAGTATCCGCTGATAGAGTCACGAAAGTGGAATCCGTTCCTAGCAACGTTGCGAGAGTTCTGAAGACTTCTATGTTACACAAAATCTAGAAACTTGCGAAAGCGTGTGATTCGCCGGTAAAGTGAAATATTGAGGGGATACAAGAATTACTGGAACCTGACTACACACTTTCAAGTCTTTTACCATGACTTGGAAACATACCGTGAAGTGTCTACAAGTACTTTCTGTTGTTTATTGTGGATTGAAGAACCGTTTGTTTACAATGAGTGTGATATGAAAGTATGCCAACTATAATCAATTCTTTTTCTGCATTAGAAAATGACTATGATAAAAAATGGAGCAAATTGTAATTGAAAATGAATGTTTGTGTCTGTTTCTGTGAGAAAGTAATTATTGTTCATAATCTCAACTGCAAGAAATTACATTTTATGTAAACCTACATATAACTATACAGCGTATGTATATATACAGCGTGATTAACGAAGTATGATTCGCGCTTATGAATCAGTTGAATAGATAATTTTGAGCAAAAATTTTCATATGAACGTAAGTCCGATTACCAACATTCATAGCTGTTCTAATCTTAACGGCGTAGAAGCGGTTGAGAGCTTTTTTTCACTTCAACACACATGTGTGAACAGCGCACGTAGGATTTCGTGACTTGATACGGCTGATGGATGCAGCAGCGTTCATAATATGAGGCAAGTAATTGTCCTCTTGTTTGCTCTTCAGTTTGGTACACAAGATGAGCTGTTACTGCATCAGAAAAGTAAGATGTCGCCTGGTCTCTGAAGAGACATACTCCAATTGTGAAATGCAGATGTTAGGCCTATTCATTGACAGCTGATGTCATTATACCTGACTTATCCTACTCCTCCCCCATACCTCATGTCACAGCGGAACCTCACTCCCGTTAGTGCAGACCTCACTGTTTGTATTAAAACAGAAATAAGTTAAAAACCTGGTTCAAGGTATGACGTATTCATTTTTATGGCTAAATAAAAAATACAATAATAATTCAACGCATATTCATTGAATTTTTTTGGTCATATCGCCTATTGAATTCTATACTTATTTACTTACAAATGGCTTTTAAGGAACCCTCAGGTTCATTGCCGCCCTCACATAAGCCCGCCATCGGTCCCTATCCTATGCAAGATTAATCCAGTCTCTATCATCATATCCCACCTCCCTCAAATCCGTTTTAATATTATCCTCCCATCTACGTCTCGGCCTCCCCAAAGGTCTTTTTTCCTCTGGCCTCCTAACTAACACACTATATGCATTTCTGGATTCGCCCATACGTGCTACATGCTCTACTCATCTCAAACGTCTGGATTTAATGTTCCTAATTATGTCAGGTGAAGAATACAATGCGTGAAGTTCTGCGTTGTGTAACTTTCTCCATTCTCCTGTCACTTCATCCTCTTAGCCCCAAATATTTTCCTAAGAACCTTATTCTCAAAGACCCTTAATCTCTGTTTCTCTCTCAAAGTGAGAGTCCAAGTTTCACAGCCATACAGAACAACAGTTAATATAACTGTTTTATAAATTCTAACTTTAAGATTTTTTGAGCGCAGACTGGATGACAAAAGCTTCTCAACCGAATAATAACAGTCATTTCCCATATTTATTCTGTGTTTAATTTCCTCCCAAATGTCATTCATATTTGTTACTGGTGCTCCAAAATATTTGAATTTGTCTACCTCTTCGAAGGATAAATCTCCAATTGTTATATTTCTATTTCGTACAATATTCTGGTCACGAGACATAATCATATACTTTGTGTTTTCGGGGTTCACTTCCAAACCAATCGCTTTACTTGCTTCAAGTAAACTTTCCGTGTTTTTCCTAATCGTTTGTGGATTTTCTCCTAACATATTTACATCATCCGCATAGACAAGAAGCTGATGTAACCCGTTCAATTCCAAACCTTCTCTGTTATCCAGAACTTTCCTAATGACATATTCTAGGGCGAAGTTAAAAAGTAAAGGTGATAGTGCATCTCCTTGCTTTAGCCCGCAGTGAATTGGAAAAGCATCAGATAGAATAGTAAAGTATATTATATTAATTGTGAAATGACATGCTTAAAGCACGGATAGAATAGCCAAAGGAAAACTAGTTACAAAAGAATTGATTAAAACTTTATAATGGTGTAGCACAAAGATATTTGTTCAAACTTCTTTATAATAATGTCATATTATTAATGTAAACAGTCTCATTAGGTAATTTTATTTAAAATTCTCCTAATATCGTAAATAACAGAATTGAAATATTTAGTAATGCAAAAATTATTATGAATGTAGTTCTTTGTATAAAAAAATGATAATACAAATTTTATTTATTTAACTAGGTAGCTAGCTAGTGAGTACAAATTAAAATTATAAAACAAAAATGTTTCTAGCCACTACCGTAAGAGCCAAACTTGTGTACGGTGTGGTCTTAGCCAATAATATAACATAACATTTACAATGACCGTTTACTAAATACAGTAACTTAATTCAAACCAATAAATAACATACAAGAGTAAAAAAAGAGGAAAAGAGAGAAAAACACATTCAATATAAATTGACAATTAGACAAAAGCCAGTGATATTCAATAAAAACCTGAATATAGTCGACAGAAATAAAGGGTAAAAAATACACACATTTATTTGTATTATATATCACAAATAATTTTATAATTTTCTTTTTTAAAGGCTTCAATTTTAAAATATTTCGAATTTTGGAAAATGACTTTTAATTTTATTATAAAGTCTTTGGCCGAAACTAGCACCATGTTTAAGAGCTGCACTTATATGACATTTAGGTCAATTAATGGGAAAGTAGACTTTTGTCTACGAGTACGATATTCATGTCGATTAGATTTATGTTTTATTTTATTTCTGTGGTAGTAAGTTAGTAAACTATATTTATAAATTTCGTCAATAGTTAATAATTTAAAATCTGTAAATTAAATTTGTTGGGTAATCCATATTTTTGGTTAGATAAATTTTTATTAATCTTCTGTGTAATAAAATTAATGGATTAAGTACAGATGATGTTACTCCACCCCAATTTATTATACCATATTGTATTAATGATTGTACTAAAGCTAAAAATATTATTCTCAATGCCTCCTTAGTGATAAAATTTCGAAGTATTATGAATTTATAAATTGTTTTTCTTATACTTATACACATAAAATCAATTTGTTTATCCCAACGTAAATGCTGATTACTTATAAAAATATCAGACCTGTAAATAAGTAAGCCATAGGGGGCATAAAGAGTTTTAATATTTCATCTTCAGAGAGAAATCGTGCGTAATAGACTCTTTTGAATTAAAATATTACTGGTTCATAAAGCACGGATCATTCTTCGTGAATAAACCTACATATACAGTGTAGAAGTGAAATAGCCTTGCAGATTTCCAGAGCGAATACCTCATGTTGTATTTAACAAAAAACTATAATATCATATTGGTGGAAAGTTCATAGCTTTTTTTTTAAGAAATTTTTTTTCACATATCTAACAGTATCTTATTCGTAGGATCGTGATTTTTGTCCATATCGATAGGAAATCTAATAAAACATAATTTATCCCCATTGCGTATTTCAATAGAGTGCAAGGTTTTTGTGTAAATTTAATTTCAAAAACCCCTAATTTCAAGCCATTGCATGAAGCGAGACTCACCGAGTTCGTTGACCTCTTACATCTATATCACGAGTAGAGTGTATTAACGACGATGTTGCCGGACTGCTAAACTTCAAACTTAATTTTCTAATTAACCGTGCATTCAACCCCAAAACGTAATACAGGTTTTCTATTCACTTACGAGTACCCTATCGTTTCTTTCAATCTGCAAGTTTATTTCACTTCCAGTCTGAATATATTTTAAGTATATCTTTACTGAAGTCAACATTTTCTATTTTAAGTATATCTCTGAGGAAATTAAAATTTTCTAAGTACCGTATCGATGGTGTTGAAGAGCAACCCTAATGCGTCAAAAAATAAATATATATAAATTCAATTTTACAGGTGAGCGAAAAAACATTTTAATATCTTGAAAATGAACAAATTTCTAACATAACAGAATATTTAAATTTCTTCTTGTGAAGTTTGTATCCATACCTTGGTTTAAGAAGAGGTTGTGGAAGATTCCGGAAAATTTTTTTGAGGGGAAACAAGTGAAAGCTCATTTTTCTCATTTTTTGACATACGAGGTTGCTGTCGATATGTTGAAACTATATTAGGCTAATAGTAGGCCTATATAAATAAGAGCTACAAGATACTTGGCCACTTGTTTCAATTAGAAACCCAGTGTTCAACTGGTGTAATTTCTTAACTGTTAAACGAATCTACATAAGAAACTAGAGAGTTTTTGAAATAAGGGTCCGTGATTTTCTTTCATCATTTAAAACACGTTTCCCTGTTTCTTTTTAATTATAAAAATGTTACCAACTCCTTGAGAATTCTTGTCACAATGTAATTTTCACATATGTTTCTATTTGCTCACTTAAAATGATCACGGAGTATTTCATTGCAACTCTAGTGGTTCGCCAAGGCTGGTAGTTAAGGAGACATTCCACTAAAAATGACAACTTTTTTTCCTAATCATTTCTTTTTAAACCAAAGTTTGAGAACATATTTACTATGTAAAGGACTAAGAAAATCTAAATTTTAAAATCCGATATGTTTCTGGCTTTTAATTTTTTTTCCACTTTTTTAGAAATATTTTCAAATTCAAATTTTTAGTAAGAGATTTTAATTGTTAAGCTTCCGTTTTCGCGGTTACATTCACAAGACAGAGAAATATTTCTATGCATTCATTTTATGAAATATCTCATTTATTCACTTTCATACATTTTTTTTAAGTTTTGAAAATGTTATTTTTTCTCTAATTCATAAAAACATTAATAAAATAAACTAGCAACATTTGATACAAAATAAATGTATAACAATAAGTAGCTACCTCATAAATATTTGTAGTAAAAATTTCGTCCAGATTGATTAATATTTGGCATTAAAAAGTTGGTGTTGGCTCAAGAAAAATAAACTTACGGAGAAATGGATTTGAAAATAAAATGGATATTCATGATTATAACTTTTAAAATTCTCCTCAGCTACATTCATCTAATAACTTTAGGGAGCCAACAAAGTAGCTAGATTTGTAGTCAGAAGTTTTAAAAAATCGTTTAATGAGAAAATAATTTTGACAGCTCTTTAATTGCCACACCTCCTTATAGCCTATGTTTATAAAAATCTATAAACATATTTATAATCAGAATTGAAGTAAAGCCATTTGGCGTATGAAAATATACATTCTAAAGAAGTGAAATAGCCGATAAATTTTTTTGAATAATTTTCACGATTTTCAGTGGAGTCTGCCCTTAATGAGCGAAGTCATATTTAGGTGATAGCAAACTGGGCACTTGCCCAGGAAGGTAGATTTTAGAGGCAGAAATTTTCTGGAAACTCGTACAAAAACATTTGAAGGGTACACGGGAAAAACGATCAAGGTCCATATTAGAAAGTTTCGAGAAAAACGAATTTTAAAGTTTAAGCACTTAATACTTTGTTATGTGTGTATTTAATAGAAATTGACGTAGTGGAATGTCAAGAACGACGATTTCTTATTACTAGCTAGACCACATGATAGTACTTCCTTTCCACCATAAGATAGCATTATTAACTCAATTTCGAGTTTTGATGGACATTGATCGTTTTTCCCGTGTACCCTTCATTTGTGAAAGGTATCTTACATAAACTGTTGTATTGCAATGACAAAGCAAGAAGGAAGTCTTTTGTAATCTAAATGAGTGTTCTGGGACTCAAGGAGCCCATTTGTAACCTCATGTAAATTTGAGGGGTCAGAATGACATTTGAAGTAAGTAACGTTTTCAGAATAAATTACGTTTCAACAGAGGACTATTACCCAATAATAAAACTAGAGTTGTGATCAGTGCACAGACAAGAAAAATTTATCAGGAAAATGAAATCTAACTAAAAGAAAGAACAATAACCTATACATGACAGCACATTAAATTCGTTTCTGTGAAAAGTGACTTATCCACTGTCATTCTGACTTCCTCATTTATGTTCATGATTTCAATTATTGATATGGAAAAAGTTGCATTATTTTTAAGTGAGTGCAAGAAGTCAAAATTGAAATAAGATCTTTGTTTATTATTCGGAGGGAGATACAGTTTTCTTTTTTGTTCAGGTTCGTAAGGACTCCTCAGTAAGGCACTGTTCACGTGGTATTGAGTGATATATAAAGTCAAAATTATTGACAGAATTGATTGGCCACACCTTGGTATTCAAATGGCAACTACAGTAATCTACATAAAACAAATCTCTGTATGTTTACTAGGTATTCATTTAAAGCACTTCAACATACAGGGAAGCTAGCGACTCAACATTATCCAAAATCTCTACGTAGGAGAAGCTGGCGCACATTAAGAAAGTAAAACACCCTAGAAAAGCATTTCAAATCGACTGCTAATGAAGAGTCTTCAGTGATCGAGCGAATAACATGCTCGCCAGAAGGTTTTATGGACTTTTATAGAGGATAATATTCCTGTAGTAGGAAAAGAATTACATCAAGGAACTCCGCTTTTCATATTTAAGCAGTATAAAGGTATCCTGTCTCTTAATAAAGAAACTCCAGCAAATTTACTGGTCAAAGTTTAATTTGAAGCAATCATTCTATTAAGATATGTAATCAGGTTTGCCTTATATGTATTCCTGCTTCAAAATGTGAATTAATATTTCCAGATTATGAGACTCTAGGGAGATTTACTAGAAATAGTTAGCAACTAATGAACCTTAATGTGATTTCTCCTGAGAAAATGTAATATATTCACCTCCCAATTCCTTAATATACCTGTACCACAGCAGTGTCAGAGTTGTAAGCTCCAAAACCAGTTGTGGAGCTGAATCAGAGCGTGAACTTGCTTATGTCTGTGGAAACACCGGAGCACGCTACCAGTCTAGTGGAGCGCTCCGCTCCGTTTAGTCCCTGTCTGACAACGCTGCAGTGTACCATATTGTCAATATCCTTAGCACCACTTGACAGAAATTTAAGTGTAAGTGTTTGTTCCTCCAGAGGCCTCTGGCACGGCATGATTGCCTCCAAGCCGAAACAATGCTTCACCAGGAAGAGAGTCGTTAAAAATAAAATGAATACCTGATGTTAACTTCACAATGGAAGAAGTTATGAATCAGATGAAATAGACTTGTTGAGTGCATAACAAGTTCTTCACACCGTGAAATGGTGCATGAGTGCTTCTGTTTAAGTGGTGCACATCCCTAATATTTTCCTACTTGTTCGCTACTACTTCATTTCCTAGGGTATTCATTTTCAGTTTTATCATACGAGACAGAGTAATAAACTGGATTATTTTATACCCAAAGCGAAATCGAATGGTTATAATATTTATAAGAATTTTCAAGAAAGATATTTTAAACTTTTTTTTTTCATTTCACTCCATCTGGAACATTTTAATTTAGATTACGTCATATCTTTTTTTCCATCTGCATCCATTTTCAACGACCATTTGTAAAGAATATAAAAATGTTATTAATAAGTTGTTACAGTACTTATGTCTGCCAGTTTCTGCTACGTAATGGTTTTGTCAGTGACGTAATTTCAGAAAATAATTAACAAATTTTAGGGGACACGATGCTGAGGTTTGGCCAATTTTGGTCATTTTTTTCTTTTCTTAAATATGGTGTAAAAACCTACTATTTCTTGAGAAATACTGAACTGAAGATTTTATCGTGATAATTTTATTCTAAGTAAGAAATTCAGTTTATCCCATATAAGCGATTACTATATTCAGAATGTATGTTATAAAATTTGATGTGATTTTACCGCAAAACAGAATTTTTACATTTTAACTTACTAGAAATAAGGTATCTCCTGAATGGATAAACCTAGATTAATGAAACATTGCACACATATTCACAACAGATCTGTGTACTGTATACCAGGATGTAATGCCTATGTTGGAAAAGTGTTCTCTTTAATGACGTTTGTGTGATCAGATGTATGAAATAAGTATACTGTAGACTTGATAAAAACTGAATAATACAAATACTATGGTATTTCTTATTTTCAATCCAGTCTCGCAGAGATTTATCTTGGACGATGGTAATATTTATTCAGGCTCTCAAATCATCTGTTAAGTATGAGTGAAGTCAATAAAGCGTAATGTTTTCCTAGATATGAATGGCTTTATTACATTTGAAGACATTATTATAAAAACAACCTTGTCAAAATTGTTATTTTTCAAGAGAACAATAAAAATAAACAGAACAACACATGTCAGCTGTTTCCGTACAGCTAGTGTTTATCCTTGTGGCTATTGCACCTGATATGTGTCATTTTTGGAGTCTATAAACATTTGGAATAATAGCAAATGTGTCCTTAAGGGGAGTCTGCACTGTACTTCCATATATTCCAATGTTAAATTCCTCAATTTTGGGTACACTTTTATCAGAAATTATAAAAGATACAAATGTATAAAAAAAATAGGGCATATATAACATACCTTTATGTTTACAACCGGATAAATCAATTTAAAATTCCACTGAGCGGTTGGCAAAAAAATCATTCATAACACTTTTTGCATTAACAATGAGTGCAAATTCTTTTTTTGTTTTTATTTTTGCTGAAGATAGAAATAAACCTAATTTTTTTAACCGACTGTTTAAAATGCCATCACATTGATAATGTATATTAATTTCAGCCTTCTAGATACAATACTTTCTGAGAAAAGTGTACCAATGTCACAAAAAATAAGAAAGTGCAGAAAAACGGTGTCAAAGTTTCCATAGCTTGCAATGTTAGATTCCTCAATTTTGGGTGCACTTTTCTCAGAAGTGATAAAAGATACAACTGTAGAAAAAACAGACCATATGTAACATACTTTTATGTATACAACCGGCTAAATAAATTTAAAATATTCCACTGAGCGGTTGGCAAGAAAAAATGTTTCATTGATAACATTTTTGCATTAAGAATTACTACAATATTTTCGCTGAAGATAGGGCCAAAAGCTGACAATTAGAAGAAATGAAATCATATTATCATTTTACACACATCAAACTAACGAAAAACGATGAAAACCAAAATTTCATTTTTTTTTTCAAAATTCGGTGTACAGACTCCCCTTAACTCAATTTCATTAAAAGTGACTTGGGCTGTTTTTGTAATAATGTTTTCATTTGTACTGCAAATATGTGTGGGCCAACAGGTTCTGTAAATGTATTTGCACGATCGTGTTTTTGCTGTATTTGCAGCTATTGTTGTTAGGCCTTGAAAGTTAGAATTCCCACACAGAAACTTGTTTCTAGGGAAACCATTCTTCATAATATAAAACTGTATTGAAACTGGCCCATTATAGTGCATTTATTGTTACTTAGTTACCATCACAGTGAAGTTTTGCGAAGGCTTTGGAATAATATTGTTGTAAATTTTCAATGCAAAATATATTTGTATTTGTAATTTTAAAAATAATATCGTGCCAAAATTTTGTACAATGTATGTTTGTGAAGTGCTCTGCTCGTTTTTCAAACTTTTCCTCCATTTTGTAAAAAGTACTTTCCAACCTGTTATCGTAATATACTATTATAATGTCAAATGTCTAAAATAGAGTTAAGAATTTATAATTAATTGTCCTTGTTCTTCCCAGTAACTATAAATTATGTAATTTAATTTTAGAATTTAGATATTGTTTACAGGTTTTTGTGTGACTCAAAGTAATTAGCTTACAATTCATTGTGGTGGTTTTCTTCCGATAAGTCTGTGCTAAACATGCACAGATGTTTTTATATATTGTATTATATTACCTGAAGATGCCAGTGAGTCGAAAACGTTCGTAACAAAAGTAACATTAAAAACAAATTATTGTGAAATTTGTTTTTAATTATTTAAAAACTTCAGTTACACCTACCGCAATGAACTGTAAGTTAATTAATGTGAGGCACACAAAAACCTGCAAACAATATCGAAATTCTAAAATTAAACTACATAACAAAACGGACGATACATAATATAATTGAGCCTAATAAGAAAACCAATGTGTAACTTAATATTGAAACTCAAATTTTAAATTGAATTGTATTGTAATTACTACTATATCCCATGATATTATTATATGCATTTAATTAAAACACCATAATATTAAGATAATATATTCAGGTTTGGTATTCGCTCCGAATACTATAAGTTGTGATAATGAAACTCCACAAGTAGCAATTTTTGTACTATTTGAACTTATATCCTAAAGGACTACATATTTTAATTAAACAATTAGGCCTACATGAATTTGCATTAATCCATTTCGTCAATATTTAACATGTTTTATTGTATTTTTAATTACATAAGTAGTGTAAGCATTTCAATTGACATACAGAGATGTTTTTAGATATTGTGTTATATTGCCTGAAGATGCCAGTGAGGCGAAAACGTTTGTAACAAAAATAATATTAAAATAAATTGTTGTATATTGTAAAATTTGTTTTTAATTATTTAGATACATTACCGGTCAAAAGTTTTCGATCAGGTATGAAAACTTACTAGGCTATATACTTTATTTCAATGTACAAACACATCGGAAAAACTAAATAGACCAACAAAATAAATATTTTGTCCTCCTAGCATTATAATATGATAGAATATTCAAAACGAAATCTCTGTTTTAACCACAAATCCATAGCTTTGATAGGTGATCGAAAACTTTTGACCGGTAGTGTACATCATTTGACTGAAAACCATAAACTAATTATAGTGTTAAGAATGAAAAATACAGGGTTTACATCGTAAAGAATAAACAAATTATAACATATATGTTACTAAATCCCTGAAAGTTCTCATACATCTTCCTTTTTTTCCTAAACCAATTCTTGCAACCTTAGCAGATCCTCACAATGGAAAAATTATACTTAAAAATGGTAGGCCTACTTGGCTATTATGATATTCTACACTCGAGAATTTTACTCTCAACCTAACTTTAAAAATTTATGAATGCGATTTTTTGTTTATTGGAGTTATAATTCCAAATGCCCTCTGTTTGCCTTGTATATTCTATTTCGTCCACCTTAAGGTAATCACACAAATTAATATCTTCCATGTATTGATCTTCATATATATACCTACTACATATAATGGTATGTTATAATTGGTTTAAACAAGAAAGTTATATTTAGCAGCCATATTAACAATCCATCATCTGCTCAAATTTGAAATCAGCGGTTTCACGACAGGTATTGCGCCCCCCCCCCCACAAAGAGGAATGCAGAGCCGCCCGTAGAAAGTATAGTCCCTCCCCCAGTAAACATTTGTCTATGTCCTTCATCACCAATATTTCTTTCTTGTTGTTTAGTCAACTGTCCGAAGACAGGTCTGAACCTCACAAGTGATACCAATATGGCACCACTTATGAGGTAACTAGGCCAAGAAATAATGGGCTAGGGTAACCAGTTCCTTTCCCCCTCCATTGCATACATCACCGATTAGCTACATATTACATTAATCACACTTCAGATGCATACAATCCTATAATTTAAATATAATACTAAGACAGTAAGCTTAGGAAATTGTATTAGTGTGTCTGGAAGCATTTTTTGTTACTTACAGACCGATTACTTAGTCCTGACAGCTCAGCGACGCGAAAGAGGGGAAGTAATAGGAGGAGTGGGGAGAGTGCCGAAGTAGAGGTAAGGGCGAGCAGGCGGTAAAGGAATGCTCTACCGTACGCATGACATCCGATCGCTCCGAAGGCAAGCGAAGGAATAAAGCAAACAGCCCTTGGCGTAACTAAATGAACTCGTCTGATCCAGGCGCAGATCGCCGGCGACTGTCAGAACTAAATAATCGTACTGTAAATTGAAATTTTACTTCAGGAAGAGTAAAAAAAAGCACAGTTTATGAACATGTTTAATTACCTTACAATTTGTAAAAACATATCATTTTAAAAACAAATGCAGGCATAATTGAGTTAAAAATATAGGCCTAAGTATTTATAATAAATTAATATGCCGATATAATTGAATAGGCTTGTAGTGTTTCGTAGTAATATATTCTAACTGAAATATTACATTTATAGAAGCCTTTAAGAATCTAATTCTAGTGCTTGAGATTTCGAATCATACAGAATATTGAATCATCTCACTTTAGCAGATACAAATTTGTCTATGTCCACACTGAAGTCGGCCTTTGAAGCCAGTTCACACTCAACGGCTAGCATTCTTAGACTGTTGAGTTGGGCGTAGTACCACACAGGGGCAGTGATGAAATGACACTAAAAATACATAGATACTACCTGATTTAATAAAAAAATATCCTAAATGAAATTGCAGAGAAATTACTCATTGACCTAAAGGTGCTCGCAAGTGATTTCTGATCAACTTCAGTTTACTGAACCCACGTTCAGAAGATGCTACATTAAAACTGATGAAAAACCTTAAACTCGTTAAAACATAATTACTGTCTCAATAATATGTTACCCTGGTCAACAGTCATTTTGCGCGAGACATAAAACTAACAAGTTTTTACTAATTTCAACCTCCTGAATTAAAAAATAACAAGCAAAATGTTCCATCAGTTCGGGTTTACGAGATGCACAATACAAGTTAATTCATTTTCTATGCATTTTATTAAAAAAATAATCACCGTATTTTGTGTGTAGGCTAACTATATTGTTTTACAAAATGTGACGACCCATTATGTGAAAATAATATTATTATAAGTAGACCACTATGTTAGAAAGACTTGTAGAAACGGAAATTATTTTATTGAGCTTTTACGAGTCTATTTGGAGGGGCAAGTTCACGGTATGAATTCGCTTGAGTTTACCTGATTTTACTCGAGATGTGTATTTCTTTCATTGAGAGTTTTAATTACATTACTGTAGTTTATATTTTGCAATAGACCACCCTGTCAAAACCACTAAAAGCAGAATTTTTTTATTGTCCTTCGACGGGAGAAACAGGATCGCCATATGAAATCGCTTCAGTTTACCAGGAGATTTCCGTGGTGTTAGTATTCTGTGTAAGACGTGTATTTCTTTAAACTGTGCTTTAATGATAATATTCAAAGTGCGAATAGTATATATGTGGGGATTTGAAGGTTGTAGCATTGCTTCTTGGAATGCAATTAGGCTACACAAAATCACTAGAGCAAGGGAAGAAAAATATACATCAAACTCTTGTACCTCAAAGTAAAGTAATTTTATCCCCTTCACACATTAAGTTAGGATTAATGAAGAATTTCGTTAAAGAGTTTAATAAAAAAAACTTATGCATTTAAACATGTCCAGGAAAATTTCTTGCTACTAGTGACTCAAAAATAAAAGAGGGAGTTTTCAATGGACCACAAATTAGAAAAATAATGAAGGCCAATCACTTTGAATCTTTGTTTGAAGGAAAGGAGAGAGTCACTTGGATTGCATTCAAGAGGTTGTATTAAATTTTCTGGGTAACGGTAGAAGTGAGAACTATGAAGAACTAGTGCTAAATTTACTGTTGGCGTATTAAACTGTGGGTTGTAACATATCCCTGAAAATCCATCTTGACTTTTTCCCCGAGAATTGTGGCGATTTCAGTGATGAGCATGGTGAGCGCTTTCATCAAGAAATTTCAACTATTTAAAAAAGATACCAAGGACAGTGGAGTACCAATATGCTAGCAGACTATTGTTGGACTTTAGCTTGTGATGTACCTGATGCCCAGTATAAAAGGAAATGCAGAAAAAGAAAGCTGTAATCTTCTGAAGAGTATATATTTCAGCTTATTGTCATTATAGGCTACAAAGCAGTATTTTTAATAAGTATAAATTCGAAAATTTCTCAAAAATCGTAACCGGTTTTTATTGTCATATTCGTATTCAGGAGGCTCAAATTATATAGAGAACATATATCACATGCCCAGCGCAAAAAAAAAAGTTAAAATTTGTTACGCAGAACTCCACAGATAGACGCTCACTCTCATATACTTCACGATACAAGGTAAGTCAACGCATCCTGTCCCGTGCTGCACAGGGCTAACCAGTTGAACCAGTGCAGTAGTGTGCAGATACTCGTACACGTTGGCAGCATGGCAGGGAACAGAAAATGTGTACTTATGTTGAAGCAGAAATTACAACTATTGGAACGGCTTAAAAAAGGTGAATCAATCAGAGCCATCGCTCAAGAATTTGGCATTTCGATCAGAACAGTGCATAGGATAAAACAAAATTCGTCTAATTACGAGCATTCTGTAGTGATTATAAGAAGCTTTGTTATTATCAATTGATTGTAGGATGAAAACACAGCTTATTTAGTGTATTTCCTAAATTTAATCAATAGGAATGATTTATGTTCTCTCTTGAAGGGTATACACAATTTTAAAATAATTTAATACACAAACACAACTATTACAAAAAATGCTCAATAAATTTTTGTAGCTTTATTCTCTTCGGCTCTAATCAACAATAACAAAAATGCAGGTTACCAGGCGACGGCAGAAAAGAAAAGATGCGAAAAGAAATGAATGTGGTGTATAAACAATTGAATGCTCTTTCATATTTAAGTATAAAAATATAGGGGTGCCATCTGAAATTTCAAAATGGGAGTGGCTGGGGATGGGAGGTGAAATCTAAAATGCAATTAAGACTTGTTTAAGACTTCCCCCTTGATATCTAAATTTACGTTTTTTTTTTTTTTTTTTTTTTTTGGTTTAAAATGAATTCAATTTAATTAACTAGTAATTTAGAGTGGAAAGTTTTGAAATGAAAGCCCCGTATGTAGATATATTTAGAGAGTTTTCCCTCTATAAGTTTGTTTCACGTTTCAGATGCATCACGTATATAGGCCTATTATAATTAATCACGGGTTTGTTTTGTTATATATTTTGCATATACTATAATATATATTATTTAAAATTATATACATTAATTATTTATGTTTCGGTCCGCACGCCATAAAAAACATTGTACAGCCCTTATGTTTACCAATGTCCGCAGTACTCCGTAGAAAGACAGCGTTCGTACCTCGTCTCGCACACGGACTGGACTACTGGACTCAAAATTGAATAGACTACCTACCAGACATGTCAATTGATGCCCACAGGAGCAAGAGCGCGCTTTAGACCACAGGAGAGCCTGAGCGCTTTACAGCGGAAAGGAAAGAGACAGAAGAAAGAGGTGGTATATGCCGCTTTGTCGAGCTATATTCAGGGATGGCCAGCACTGATTCAATAGATAAAGGGAAGATAACTTATTAAAACTGTATCCATGTTAATTTTTAGATTTGCCTGAGAAGTATAAGTGCATTATAAGAATATAAGTTTTAATTTTAATGCTCATTTTTCACAAGTTTGATTTTTTAATTCAAAAGAAATATTTTCCCAACTTTTCGTATAGAAAAGTGAAATTTTCAGGTATAGGCCTATTTCTTTAGTAGCCTTACAGAATGTTGTCGTAAATCTAATATACCGTATATACATATTACTGAAAATTGAATATTGAAAATTTTGGAAATATTCCCATGGAAATTGTTTGTAAGGAAATGAATTAACAAAGCAACTACTGTTACATCATAAACAAAAGATACGTGCCCATGTGTTGTAAAAATGTCAGTTCTATAGCTTCAGCAGATTTCGAGAAAATAATTTAATATTCTGATGATAGGAAGTTGCTCACAAATATCACCTTAAAAGCATAATGCGATAAGAGTTTTGTTATGTAATATTAGTTACACTTAAAACAGATACAGTACCTAGGAAACTTTGCTTTGCACTGTAATATTGTTCTGATTAGTTTATTGATTACTTTTGTAAGGCTGAAGATACCATCAATATAAATGCCAACTTATCATGTCATACTCAATCTCTTTCTTTGGAATATCACTTTCTTTATGAATGATGTGTTTCATCCACTTAATACAGTATAATATTATACTACTATGGAATTTAAGCGAATATTCCTTCTTAACTCTCATTATCTTATTAAGATTTAAAACACAAGTGCAATATTAAGAAATTATTGTTATTACTTTTGTTTTACAGACAATATAGATAATATTAAACAGAAAGAAGCCATATAAAAACAACGACATAAAATTTCACGTTCCATTTGAAGTTTGTGCACCACTGTTTTCTTAATCCAACAGGTTGCTTATTCATATACACAACCCTTCCTCTTTCCATACTTAGCGCTTGCTGCCCGCGCACGACGTCAAGGTCGAAAAATTCGCTTGTTTTTACGTCACTGGACTATACAGAGAGTTCCTATGCAGACTGGTCCATGCAGTAATGTTCCGTCGGCTTAATGACGCCAGTGCGGAGCGCCTGTCCCGAGGAAGCTAAGTGGTAAGAGGTTGAGTGGCACTGGTCTGCGAAGGGAAGCGTGCACGGACCTGTCCGTACACCGGCGTAAAACCGCTCGCCGACCGACAACAGATTTTGTTAGTGGGAGCGGTCTACATAGGCTCGCTTTTTCCGAACACGTACTACAGAAACTCAGTCAGACTTGCCAATTCTAGAATGGTGGAGCTGTACGCAATTTTAAATAAAAGATGAAATTTAAACACACATACAGCCTTGACTTTGTATAAATCATTAATTTGGTCAGTAATATTATATACGTACTTGTCCTGCTTGGGGAGATGCACCTACTACAGTTCTTAATAAATTACAGGTTTTCCAAAAGAAACTTTTAAGATTCATTGCAGGACTTCCTAGAGTAACACCTGTTAGATTGATTCATAAAGAACTCGAAATTTTGAGAATTCAAGAATATATCTCAAATCAAGCCTTCTGCACGTACACCAAGTCGTACAGCAGCAACAACCCGTTAACCCCTTACCGCATGGCACAGTCTTGCACAAACCGATTTAATGTTCAAATAACTTAAGTACTTCTTTCATTCTCAACTGATGTCACATTTGGTCAAATTCAATTCTTGAACGTGTGCCATATCTGTCCCTTTATGCAGTTTGAAATATTCTATGCTTATATTATAAATTATAATCGTACCTACCTTTAAGAAGGGGGACGAGACTAACGGTAGTAACTTTCAAGGAATATCGCTTTTGTTGACGTCGTACAAAATCTTGTCCAATATTCATTTGAGAAGATTAACTCCATATGTAGATGAAATTATTGGGGATCATCAGTGTGGTTTTAGGCGTAATAGATCAACTATTGATCATATATTTTGTATTCGACAGATAATGGAGAAAAAATGGGAGTAGAAGGGTACAGTGCATCAGTTATTCATAGATCTCAAAAAGGCATATGACTCGATTAAAAGAGAAGTTTTATATGATATTCTTATTGAATTTGGTATTCCCAAGAAACTAGTTCGATTAATTAAAATGTGTCTCAGTGAAACGTACAACAGATTTCGTATAGGTCAGTTTCTGTCAGATGCGTTTCCAATTCACTGTGGGCTAAAGCAAGGAGATGCACTATCACCTTTACTTTTTACTTTGCTCTATAGTATGCCGTTAGGAAAGTCCAGGATAACAGAGAGGGTTTGGAATTGAACGGGTTACATCAGCTTCTTGTCTATGCGGATGAGTGAATATGTTAGGAGAAAATCCACAAACGATTAGGGAAAACACGGGAATTTTACTGGAAGCAAGTAAAGAGATAGGTTTGGAAGTAAATCCCGAAAAGACTAAGTATATGATTATGTCTCGTGACCAGAATATTGTACGAAATGGAAACATAAAAACTGGAAATTTATCTTTTGAAGAGGTGGAGAAGTTCAAATATCTTGGAGCAACAGTAACAAATATAAATGATACTCGGGAGGAAATTAAACACAGAATAAATATGGGAAATGCCTGTTATTATTCGGTTGAGAAGCTTTTATCATTCAGTCTGCTGTCAAAAATCTGAAAGTTAGAATTTGTAAAACAGTTATATTACCGGTTGTTCTTTATGGTTGTGGAACTTTGACTCTCACTTTAAGAGAGGAACATAGGTTAAGGTTGTTTGAGAATAAGGTACTTAGGAAAATATTTGGGGCTAAGAGGGATGAAGTTACAGGAGAATGGAGAAAGTTACACAACACAGAACTCCACGCATTGTATTCTTCAACTGACATAATTAGGAACATTAAATCCAGACGTTTCAGATGGGCAGGGCATGTAGCACGTATGGGGGAATCAAAAAATGCATATAGAATGTTAGTTGGGAGGCCGGAGGGAAAAAGACCTTTAGGGAGGCCGAGACGTAGATGGGAAGATAATATTAAAATGAATTTGAGAGTGGTGGGATATGATAGAGAATGGATTAATCTTGCTGAAGATAGGGACCAATGGCGGGCTTATATGAGGGCGGCAATGAACCTCGGGTTCCTTAAAAGCCAGTAAGTAAGTATTATAAGTTATATGAATATAAATTCGCTATGTGCCATATCTGTCACAGAATGCGGTAAGGGGTTAATTTCTTCCCTGGGTAACTACAACCCTGCTATAGATAAACACAAAAGACCTACAAGAGCATACCCTACCCTCTAGCTTCGAACGACAACGTACAAGACGCAAATCAAATTGAACACTAGACAACAACAGGACTCGACAAACAGACATATGTCTACTAATGCACTAATAATGTTATTTCTCTTTTTCAGGGTCATCACGTTATTGGCTGCATAGATGTATTGAACATGTTCTATAGCAAATAATTATTTATGGTTTCTTAATGTATTTGTATGTTGATTTAAAATTTGTACTTGAAATCATGATTAAAAGACATCCTTCCTCCTCAATATATATAGACCCCACTGAAGCCAATTGGCTTGTCGTCAGCATGACACCTCAACCTGCTCAAGGTTTTTCCGTGGTTTCCCTTGAGTAGTAAGACAAATGTCGGAATGAGCCCTAAAAGAAATGGGCCACGGACCACCTCCCTTCTTTCGGTGATTGACCCCGGACTCATTTCACCGGCATTATCACCTTCATTTCATTCAGACGCTAAACAACCTAGATGTTGATACAGCGTCGTAAAATAACCCAATAAAAAAACCACCTCCCTTCCCCCACTCTTTCTCTACTACTATCACAGAGAAGTTGCTATTTTCTTAGATAATTCCATAATATGATAATAGGGAAAAATAAATATATTGTAAATTCACAGGGCTAACGGCTTCGAGGCTGGGTACCTGGTTCTAATGAAGTGCACAGGTAGCAATATAAAACATGGAGGCATGAGATAGTTACTCTGCCTGCCATAGTAAATTCACTTCAGTTAAATTCCCCAATGTAAAAAAAAGTATATATAGGAACTAGTGCCGTGCAATGTTCGAACGTGAGAGGGGATATCAAGATACTACGAACTTCATCCTACTTCATAGACATCCCAACAGTACGTAGAAGTGAAACATGTAATCTAAAATACCCGAGTCTGTTGAAAACCGGTCAGAGCCCTTATGTTCGGTTCAAGTTTGCCGAGTCTCTGTAGAACTGAAGCTCCCTTTGCGTTTGTTCAATATTTCCCTTTCCTTACATATGTCCGGTGCCTTTCTCCTTAATTCCTACTCTTTCTGAGCCTTTATGCTTTACCTGCATAAATATATCAGGCACATATCTTGCGAAGTTACGAATAGTAATGAGTATAGGTAATTTTTCTTGTTATTGATATGACTAAACATTCACACAAATAGGCTATACGTATATATAAATCAAACAAAACATATTTAAAAAATATATATATATGTTCAAAGCACCGACTAGTACGTGCAATGTTCAAATATGATAGAGGAAACGAAGACATTGCAAACTTCGTCTTATTCCATATGAAAAAACTAATCGAAAGATATGTGGTCCAATCCTTAAGCGGTTTAAAATAGTGTTCTGCAATGTTCGAACATGAGAGAGGCAACCAAGACATTACAAACTTCGTCTTATTTTATATGAAATAACTAATCGCAAGGTCTGTGCTAAAACATGAAGGGGTGGGAGTGGAGGACAGCCAATATTTTTATAACAAAGTGTAACAAACACGACAGGCCTTCTTCTGCAGAGCGAACATCGACGAATGTCGAACTTCGTCAAACTCGACAAACTTGAATCGAACATAGTGCCTGTAATACTTCCATCATCCGTATAGTCACACAAATATTGTTACCGAGAAACTGTAATTTATTTTAATATTATGTGAAGAATAAAATTATAGCTATTTTCTTTCTGTAATTGGTATAGTAACAACTGTCATGTATTTTAAAAACATAACGTGATGTACCTATATATAAGTACATTTCTGCCAAAGTTTAATCATGTTTTGTAGTAAAAATTACCTCTCCTTACAATTAAATAATACTTCACAAGATTTGTTCTAAAATCCTTACTCAGCTAAAAGCATGAAGATTTGGGAGAGGAGTGTAGGAGAGGCCAGCGAACTTCAAGAGCACAGATCATACAAGAGGCAAGACCAGCCGTGGCGAAAATGCGACTCACGAGCACATTGTGGCTCGCAATGATAGCTGTGTATTTCCTTTGCTTCCTACCTTTCCCAACCTCCACCCTCTCACTCACTGGAGTCAAACTCCGTTCCATTTGTATTTGTCTCTGACCTGCGAGTTACGTATCGTCGCAATATCTCTCTCGAAACGATGTACCTCTATAAAAACGAAAGTTTCAAGTAGGATGGGAGGACGCATTTTTTTTTTGCTGCCAATATGATGGGAATATTAAATGTATGATTTGTTCACAAGTATTATGAGTAAAACGGTTGTATAACATAAAACGGCATTATACTATATGTTACTGATGAAACACTAATTGTACATTATGCAACGAGCCTATAATGAAGGTAATTAACAAGTGAGTATGGATATTTATGAAACGAGCGCAAGCGAGTTTCATAATTTTCATACGAGCTTCTTAATTACCATTATAGGCGAGTTTCATACGACTTTTTATGCTCGACCATATTTCTAACTTGATATTATTAATTTTTTAGCAATGTCCCGTATGTTGTGAGATGTGCGCAGATGCGAAAGTATTGATTTTTTCGAGGAACAGATGTCCACATTGACATTGCTAGGCCATAAGAACCTACAGAGATAACATTGAAATTAAATTAGACATTGAAAAACGAGATGACAAATTGAATTTATTTGAATATTATTTGCAATTAACGCTAATTATTATAGTAACAGAACATAACCTTCTGCGACAGTATTGGATTTCCAGCCTCCGTGACTTTTCGCTAATTCTCTTTCGATTGCATATCCGAGAATAATCGATACTTGCGGTTTTATAACGGTAGAAAGCTGACCTGTCATTGGCTGAACAGTTGTAACCTGAGTCGTCATTGGCTGAAAGACCTGACCTTTAATGAGTAGGTGTACTTTAATGACATGCATTAAAGGTCTGCTACCAGGTGTATAATTACTACATTTCGGCATGGTCGAGCATAAAATGTTAATTGTTATTATTATTATTATTATTATTGTTATTATTATTATTATCATCATCATCATCATCATCTCTGTACGTCGATCCTTTTTCAGCAGATGTACGAATAATGCGGTTAGATCTTCAATTTAAACTCACAGATTTACAATGTGATGTTAAACGAAAGCTAGATGTAAGAACTTGACAAATGTTGAACTTTTCAAATCTTTGCCAAAAAATAAAAATTCGAACCTTCATTCTTTCGCTTGCTCTTTTGAAGCCACGTTCGCTACAACTTACATTTGTGAAACATTATTTCCAACAATGAAAACAGTAAAAACCAAATTTAGATCACAACTTACAGACAAATACCTTTGTGATCAACTACGACTGGCAGTAAGTGACATAATTCCTGATTTTGAAACTCTGTCGCAGAGACATTCTGAAGACAATTAATTTTACGTTGTGATAATGTGTCCTATGTTTTCTTGTTCATTTCTTTCTTCGTTACACGTACAAAACATTAGTTTGTAGCCTTGTACTGTATAAAATTTTATTTAAGAGCTTGAAGTAAGGAAAATGAAAAACCATTAATAAGACAGTTGCTTCACTTCCCCTTCGGGTCTCCGCCTCCCTCCATAGGTACTATGCACGTTGCAGGTTACACAGTGGCTCGGCGCACGATCGTATTTTCGCCACGGCTGGGCAAGACCGAGCGAGCGAGACAGATCCGCTTCTTCAAAGCAAACTTCGGCTCTTGTCACGCTCGACAAACTTGAGCCGAACATAGAGCTTGAAATGCACTACACTAATAGGAACTATTTGTACACGGATACACATATTGTAACTGAGTGTTTCGTCGTTCCTATGAGAATTGTTGTATATTATAAAAAAACTCATGACAGGAAACGCAAATTATATCTAACAATTAATTGTAAAAAGCCAGTGTACGATAACATAAAAATTACGTCTATTTATGTTTGTGGAATTTTTGATTAGATAAATTTGGTGAAACGATATTTTGACAGAAATACAATGTTAACACATCAATACCGATAGGACTTATCAAGGAAGACTACACAGACTATTCTTTATGACTTCAAATTAAATGCATTCGGTTACATTTCCTTAATAAAATTGTCAGGTTTCCTATAGCACGTGACACTGAAGTTTTTTTAACGAAAAAACCATAATACACCGTTGAGGATCGCTAATATCGGCACATTACAGACAATGCGAAATAGTACCGGCACAGTCTATTGTTCCTAGCACCCTCACAACTCAAGCTTCGTCACTGTATGTACTAGACTGTGCTAAAGCGGTACCTATTGGCAAAAATCTCAGAACTCTTGATACCAAGTACGTGTCTTTTTCTTGTGGTGGAGTTTTTAATTGTCTAATACTTAAACATCAAGGGTCTCTTCCAAACCCTTGCCCTTGTGATTGAAGAGAAAGTTTATGATAATGATTAAATTGTTTGGAGATACTGCCGACAGAGAGCGCATTACCATTATTTTACATACACTCATTCTTCCTTTTGTCCGCAAGCTGTCCTTCCTTATCTTGAATATAGAGTACGCAATGATGGTTTGTGCATTTTATTGACGTCTTTAACATGAAATTCGCTTCATTTCTGTATCTAACACATCACTTCATCTATAAACTGTTGGAAATTAATGTTTCCAATGACATTTGTGCTACCAGACATTTTTTGTGGCACTGAGCACCATGGGGTCAATGCTGACCCCAGTATTAAAAAATCGAAAAAAAAAATACAGTTTCAATACTAACATTTATGCACAAAATTAGCCTTCAGCCATTGTTTTCGTCATAATTTATTGATAAAATAATTATTTAACAACAATATTAACATTTTTATACAGTTCTTGATACTGATGTGTAGAGAGGTAATACATTTTTCAAACATTTTTCATATGTGCTTCGAAGGACTTCTTCAATCAATTACTATATTGTTTGCATATCAAATGGTCTTGACATGTAATCTTTGCACAACTTCAGCACCTGCTTGAATGTTTTTGGTCAACAAGTGCCCCGATAAAGTCCTAATGTTCCGATTTTATCCATCACAATTATTATTTCAGTCAACACTGGGAATTGAACCCGAGAGCACCCAGTGATAGGGACACGCGCTAGCGTTGATAAACTGGAAGGCTTTATTCTATTTTAGGACATTACACAGTAAAGATATGACACTTTTTTGTACTAGGTTATTTAACGATGCTGTATCAACTACTGGGTTGCAAGTCTAGCTTTCAGGTATAGCTCCCTGTGAAGTTGATTTGAATAATTTCAAGGGAAATATTGTTTCGGGGCCGGATATCGAACCTGGGACCTTTGGCTAAACGCACCAACGCTCTACCAACTGATCTACCGAGGACCTCAACCAGAAACAGACTCAATTTCTCCCTTTATATCCACAGATCTTAAATTGGGCTGAAAAACGTCAAGCAACACAAACTCTGTGTGACTTACTGTGGTTTCCTGTTAACGAACAGTGACGGGTATTATGCCAACTTAGTTTTCAGGTATAGCTCCCTATGAAGCTGATTTGAGTAATTTCAACTCCTTACTCAGATCTCACTATCGACAATACATAACCTAGTAGTTGATGCAGTGTTGTTAAATAACCTATTAAAAACAAGTAAAAATTGAACGAAGTGTTAATAATGAAGAAATTTATATTGCAATCATATAGAGAAAGAGAGAGTTCTATTGAGAGTGGATGAATGAGAAAGATTGTTGGACAACTGGACTGCAGTATAATCCAAAAACAGAAGCTTGGCGATATTTAAAAATAAATCACTGTTCATTATCGACGAGAAGGGAGGAAGGGAAATACCGAATAGTCGAAGACAGAGATTTATTTTTCCATGCAAATGTGTTACAAGTCACTTAGCAAATTAAAAAACTTCTGTCACTTTCTCATTCAATTAATATATTACTCAACGATGCTGTATCAACTACGAGGTTATTTAACGTCGATGGAATTAGTGATAGCGACATGAGACCGATGATTCGCCATAGATTACCTGACATTTGCCTTACAGTTGGGGAAAACCTAGGAAAAAACCCAACCAGGTAATCAACCCAAGTGGGAATCGGGCCCGCATCCGAGCGCAATTCCGGATCGGCAGGCAAGCGTCTCAGCTGACTGAGCTACGTCGTTCGCCGTGTATTTATTCTTGAACGTGTTTTTTCGAGCATAAACGTATTATTTTATTCTGTTCTTAACGAATCTGACGTTGGTTCTCTAACAAATATTAAAATTAAGAAATAATCAGTAAAAATTAAAAATATTTCAGTAGATCTGTAGCTAATATGAGACTTCGGTAGATCTATCGAAAAATCGGTGGGGTTGGCACTACTATCACCTTCCTTTGCCTGGTCGATTGTTATTTGGAAACGAACTATATAATGGAAAACTACAGCTTTTCTTTCTTTCGAATGAATGGCTATAATAGGCCTATCAATTATTCGTCTTACTGATCCCTTGAAGAGGTGCGTTGTACTTCTTTCACATTGACCCTCTTGAGAGGTGCGTTGTATTTCTTTCACATTGATCCTCTTGAGAGGTGCATTGTACTTCTTTCATATTGATCCTCTTGAGAGGTGCCTTGTACTTCTTTCTTATTGATCCTCTTGAAGAGGTGCGTTGTACTTTTTTCATATTGATCCTCTTGAGAGGTGCGTTGTACTTCTTTCTTATTGATCCTCCTGAAGAGGTACATTGTAATTCTTTCACATTGATCCTTTAGAGAGGTGCGTTGTACTTCTTTCATATTGATACTCTTGAAGAGGTGCGTTGTACTTCTTTCTTATTGATCCACTTGAAGAGGTGCGTTGTACTTCCTTCTTATTGATCCTCTTGAAGAGGTGCATTGTACTTCTTTCACATTGATCCTCTTGAGAGGTGCGTTGTACTTCTTTCTTATTGAACCACTTGAAGAGGTGCGTTGTACTTCTTTCTTATTGATCCACTTGAAGAGGTGCGTTGTACTTCTTTCATATTGATCCACTTGAAGAGGTGCGTTGTACTTCTTTCTTATTGATCCTCTTGAGAGGTGCGTTGTACTTCTTTCTTATTGATCCTCTTGAGATGTGCGTTGTACTTCTTTCATATTGATCCTCTTGAGAGGTGCGTTGTACTTCTTTCTTATTTATCCTCTTGAGAGGTGCGTTGTACTTCTTTCTTATTGATCCTCCTGAAGAGGTACATTGTAATTCTTTCACATTGATCCTTTAGAGAGGTGCGTTGTACTTCTTTCGTATTGATCCTCTTGAAGAGGTGCGTTGTACTTCTTTCTTATTGAACCACTTGAAGAGGTGCGTTGTACTTCTTTCTTATTGATCCACTTGAAGAGGTGCGTTGTACATCTTTCATATTGATCTACTTGAAGAGGTGCGTTGTACTTCTTTCTTATTGATCCTTTTGAGAGGTGCGTTGTACTTCTTTCTTATTGATCCACTTGAAGAGGTGCGTTGTACTTCTTTCATATTGATCCACTTGAAGAGGTGCGTTGTACTTCTTTCTTATTGATCCTCTTGAGAGGTGCGTTGTACTTCTTTCATATTGATCCTCTTGAGAGGTGCGTTGTACTTCTTTCTTATTTATCCTCTTGAGAGGTGCGTTGTGCTTCTTTCTTATTGATCCTCTTGAAGAGGTGCATTGTACTTCTTTCACATTGATCCTCTTGAGAGGTGCGTTGTACTTCTTTCTTATTGAACCACTTGAAGAGGTGCGTTGTACTTCTTTCTTATTGATCCACTTGAAGAGGTGCGTTGTACTTCTTTCATATTGATCCACTTGAAGAGGTGCGTTGTACTTCTTTCTTATTGATCCTCTTGAGAGGTGCGTTGTACTTCTTTCTTATTTATCCTCTTGAGAGGTGCGTTGTACTTCTTTCTTATTGATCCTCCTGAAGAGGTACATTGTAATTCTTTCACATTGATCCTTTAGAGAGGTGCGTTGTACTTCTTTCGTATTGATCCTCTTGAAGAGGTGCGTTGTACTTCTTTCTTATTGATCCACTTGAAGAGGTGCGTTGTACTTCTTATTGATCCTCTTGAAGAGGTGCATTGTACTTCTTTCACATTGATCCTCTTGAGAGGTGCGTTGTACTTCTTTCTTATTGAACCACTTGAAGAGGTGCGTTGTACTTCTTTCTTATTGATCCACTTGAAGAGGTGCGTTGTACATCTTTCATATTGATCTACTTGAAGAGGTGCGTTGTACTTCTTTCTTATTGATCCTCTTGAGAGGTGCGTTGTACTTCTTTCTTATTGATCCTCTTGAGAGGTGCGTTCTACTTCTTTCTTATTGATCCTCTTGAGATGTGCGTTGTACTTCTTTCATATTGATCCTCTTGAGAGGTGCGTTGTACTTCTTTCTTATTTATCCTCTTGAGAGGTGCGTTGTGCTTCTTTCTTATTGATCCTCTTGAAGAGGTGCGTTGTACTTCTTTCATATTGATCCTCTTGAGAGGTGCGTTGTACTTCTTTCTTATCGATCCATTTGAAGAGGTGCGTTGTATTTCTTTCATATTGATCCACTTGAAGAGGTGCGTTGTACTTCTTTCATATTGATCCACTTGAAGAGGTGCGTTGTACTTCTTTCACATTGATCCTCTTGAGAGGTGTGTTGCACTTCTTTCTTATTGATCCACTTGAAGAGGTGCGTTGTACTTCTTTCATATTGATCCTCTTGAGAGGTGCGTTATACTTCTTTCTTATTGATCCTCTTGAGAGGTGCGTTGTACTTCTTTCTTATTTATCCTCTTGAGAGGAGCGTTGTACTTCATTCTTATTGATCCTCTTGAGATGTGCGTTGTACTTCTTTCACATTGATCCTCTTGAGAGGTGCGTTGTTCTTCTTATTGATCCTCTTGAAGAGGTACATTGTAATTCTTTCACATTGATACTCTTGAGAGGTGCGTTGTACTTATTTCTTATTGATCCTCTTGAAAAGGTCGTTGTACTTCTTTCATATTGATCCTCTTGAGAGGTGCGTTGTACTTCTTTCTTATTGATCCTCTTGTGAGGTTCGTTGTACTTCTTTCTTATTGATACTCTTGAAGAGGTACGTTGTACTTCTTTCACATTGATCCTCTTGAGAGGTGCGTTGTACTTCTTTCATATTGATCCACTTCAAGAGGTGCGTTGTATGTACTTCTTTGTTATTGATCCTCTTGAGAGGTGCGTTGTACTTCTTTCTTATTTATCCTCTTGAAGAGGTGCGTTGTACTTCTTTTATATTGATCCTATTGATCCTCGTGAGAGGTGCGTTGTTCTTCTTTTTGTTAGTAGAGATGCCATTTTTGATCTCACAGAACAGAAATTATTGATTGTACTACATGATGGGGAATGTTTCTCGGTAGTTCCCCTTTACGCCAGAACAACACATGGCTAGGTTTTCATTCATGTCAGAATTATTTTAGGACATCTACAAGGGACTGCTTGAACCGCCACGATTTTAATTCTATAAATTATTTTTCATATATTCCAGTCAAATTATTAACAGGAAAAAAATAATTAATATAAAAATTATACATCTTGATTACACAATTGTTAACACTGTATCACTTCGGAATATGTTTTATATGACTTTCTTGTGTTAAATTCTATCGTACCTGGTTTACATGTTTCGACCTATTATGGGTCATCCTTATTATAAATTGAAAATGATAAGTAATTTATTTTCAGTATTTGATCCATCAATAAGTATAATAAATTTATCATTAAATTGAATTAGAGGTCATTTTCAAAGCGTGTCTTTATTCCGAAATTGATAAACCTTCAGTGGCGTAGCCAGACTAATTATTTTGGGTGGGCCAGATATGCAGGGTTTATAAAGTACCTGACAATACCGTCGGAAGTCTTATTTATAACATGCAAAATTATGATAAAAAACATGGAAGTCATACCTATACAAACGCTTCATAAGTAGAACTCGAGCTGTCGATATTTCCTAGCAACGAATCTGTTGACCGCTGATGATGGATCCTTCAATAAATTCCAACTTTTCATCTTCTCGATGGATAAAATGACTAGATTACAAAGCCTTGTGCTTGACAAGATTGTCCTGGTGTAAGTTTTTATTCGTCGTAATGCAGATAAAGTCCTTCCTGAGGATGCAATTGTTATGGGACAGATCAGTAGGCCTATAATTTGTAAAACTTGGAGTAGTTCCTGGAATGCCAAAACCATGCTTATGTTCTGTAGTTTAGAATATAAGTCACACACACGTTTTGATTTAATATTCATTGATTTCACTAGGGAACACTCTTTCTCTAGAACAGGCATGTCAGAAATCAGACACTGAAAGTGCAGTGTATGTGCCCGGAACGCCGGTCTGTGCAGATTACGTCATTCACGTGTTGCTCTTACCAGTTCTTAGCGGGAAGGATGTACAAGAATCTATTCTGCACTTCTAGTATTCAATTGAATTGACATTTGGACATTATAAACATTCTCAGCAGAAGGAAAAAACACAATTATTGTCAGTGTCTATATTTGACAATAACTGTAACACAAGAAACAATAGACTTACTCAGTTATAATACACAAAGCAGTCGTTTGTAAAGAATCATTTATTTACAAGATTTATATACGGTATTTGAAGAAAATATAAATATTGCAGTAATTTCGAAAGAAAAAAAAAACGAACACAGTATTTCATTTTACGTAGTAGGTATTGATTATTTCAAAGTAATAATCTTTCATTGTTCCTCAAGCATTATTGGGACCATTGGTGCACAAATGCTAAGAAAGAAAATATTTTACTCCCAATTACATGCAATAGGACATTGTGAGGCTTTTACACTGGAATCATTTCCTTGCTGTATATTAATATAAATTCACATTATTATTAATAAATTGGATAAATTAAGCTTGAATTTAAATTTATATATAGTTTATTTGGGAAACGTTGAGAGCAAGTATCAGCAAGTTGGGAGCGTTACTGAATTGAGTTAAAAGAGTACTTTACAAGCTGTGAAGCGAGGACATTTGCTTTATATCAGGTTTAAAGATTTATTAACGTAAGTATATTAAGATAATATAGTAACGTGAGATGGAAAATTCGCCATTATGTATTATTTTTCCAGAAAATTGTTCCGCCTTACAAATAGTTGCTTTCTTCCTTCCCTTACAACCTCAAGACCCTCACATGTATTCTTCACTCAGTATTTTCATCACTTATCAGCTTACCAAATAAAAGTTGTAAGTCGTCTAATCATTGATGGCTGTGTTAGTACAGACTCCAAAACAACATCATTGTCATGTTTGTCTTGCCGTGAGAGTTCTAATTAAGAAATAAGAGCTGGCGAATATCATATTTTGAGAACTTTACTAATCTGATTTAAATTCTCACATCACTATTAGATCCACATGATATGATGAAAGCCTTTCATTTTAAAATAATCACTGTTGGCTGAGGAAAACATCATAACAGTTATGTTATGTGATTCGTGATTTCTCTTCTTCGCTATATCTGTGGATTCCTCACTTTATTTTTCATAACGCATTCACAATCACAGCTCAATGAGCACCCGTACTGATCTGTGTTACTGAAACCAAAGCTGTTCTGCTACTGCAGGTAATGTACAGCCCTGTCGCGTTCCCCTCCAAGCCTATTCACTCCCTCCAGGTAGGGGAATAGGAACTGCACAACGCACAGAGACAAGTGTACAATGTGCGCGACTGCACAATGTGCAGGGTTCTGACATACCTGCTCTAGAAGTTCCTTGTTTATGTTTAACACACAATTTGAAGATCTGTACAAGTCAGCCAGTTCTCGCAGTGTCTTGAAGTTCATGAAATCAGAAGACTTTGGATCACAAACTGATACTTCTTCACAGAAAACAGAATTTTCTTCAAACCGTCTTTTCATTTATATGACATTATCAAGTATATTATAAACTGCTCTCAGCAAAACCTTATCTTGTTGCTATGAATCGGAACTCTTCAGCGTAGCGCCACCGTCATCAGTAACGAAATAATCTGTCTGTTTTTCATATGGTCTTCTCGTAGCACATCGGTTATGTCACCAAAGTTTCGAGGCAAGTTTCGGCATCCAGGGTGTGACACTTCCCTTGTGAGTAGGGACCATAACATGCTGGCTCAAGCGGATCGACAAAGGAAAGCTTTCGCTGCGTGGGCGGCAGTCAAAGGGAGTCGAATTTTAACCGAGCCCCTACCACGCCGTAGCGGAGAAGTGAGAAATATGTTCCCAAATTGAAGCAGCAGAAAGCCGCCATTTGTTAGGTAGAAAACGCGCGGGATTTCGAAACCGCTATTTGAATACGTGTTGTATTGCATATCCGGAAGCTAAATGTTTTTTGTTTAAAGTAACAATACTTCCTTTGCGATACCTTTAATACCGTGTTTCTACTGTCAGCAGAGTTGCTAGGTTTTCTGCGAGGGAAGTCAGGCTATCAGAAGCTAACCTAAGACATTAGACTTGTCAACAATTTAGCCTATCATAAGATTTATAGCAGTTTTCTGCACAGTGTTCACGTGCTTTTTAATGTAATAGGCCTATTCACCTATTCTCTCTGCGGATTGCACCCATCCACTTTCGGTTAAGGGAATCTTTACTCAGAGGAAACTTGAAGCATGAAGAGTCACATGGCAAGTACAATAGTTAGTCTTCTGTAACATAATATGAAGAAAAAATCGTCGTAGAAATTAAGGATTAGCTAACCAGTGAAATATAACATTCCTTCCTTCTTTATCGTTACATCCGTGTGCATTGCTGCAATAAAAAGCAGCACACGAAAGACTACCAAACAAATGGCCGCCCGTCGACTGTTCAAATTGGGAGCATAACACTAGCGCCAGTGAGCGGTCTAGCGGTTATTTAGTAAGTCTATGATTTTAACCTTTATAGAGCAATATAAAGCTAAGAGAACTGAGTTGTGTTGCCATTTCTTTTAAAATAATGAGTACCGCTACCGCTACAAAAACAAAATAAATCGATTTAGTTTTCATTATTTGTTATTCCTTTGACTGTTTTTTTTTTCCATAGTACAGAACAGTATTTTACCACTGTATCGACAGAGGGCAATTTTGCCGAGTGCTATACTACTCCAGACAAATGGCAGCCTGCCCAAGGTTGTAGATTGGGCGAAAAGTCGTGGATTGAGCTACTCCAGAGCCATGTTTGCGACTAATAAAAGTTATATTCTAGGCAATTTGCGGATTTTCGGTCTGCTAGAAATTTTTGCGAGTGTAATTTGGACCGATGGCAACTCGTTATCATTTTTAAACATATTATCTGTATCACTCGTTTTAATTTGAGTTCATATTTGGCATGGCATTGGCTTTCGATTAATAAATAAATGATTTCCTGTAATAAATAACTTTTACGATAATTGCAATCCCCGTGAATCACCTCCGATGCTAAAACCATTCTGCTACGCCTACACTTGTATTCGAAGGAGCTTCCCCATCCCCACTCGCACTGACCTTGAAACCAACGGGCCCGGGTTCAAGCTCTGGTTGGGTTTTTCTTCGTGGTTTTCCCTCAACCCAAATCGCACTCCCAGTAAAATAGTATCGTAACTCAAAAATTGTGATTTGTAAAGATACACTAAACTAGTAAAATACCGATGTAAAATATGTTAATAAATAGGTACCAAAACTTTGATAATTTACTATTTCATTATTATAATTTCATAGCTTCAAAAAGTAAAACAATATTGGAATAGTACATTATGCAACGAGCCTATAATGGTAGTAATTAAGACGCGAGTATGTTTGTTTATGAAACGAGCGAAAGCGAGTTCAATAATTTTCATACGAGCGTCTTTATTACCATTATAGGCAAGTTTCATACGACTTTTTATGCTCGACCACATTTCTAACTTGAAATTATTCAGAAGTATTCATGTTATGATTATGTAAGTGAGGAGTGGAACTGACCTGAATTGTGAGATGTACGCAGACGCGAAAGTATTGATTTTTTCCGAAACATGAATGTCATTGACCTTGATATAATCTAGATAATAACATGAACATTAGGCTTGATATAACCTTGAAATTGATTTAGAATTGAAAAACGAGTTGACAAATTGAATTTATTTGAATATTATTTACAATTAACGCTAATTATTATAGTAAGAGAACATAACCTTCTGCGACAGTATTGGATTTCCAGCCTCCGTGACTATTCGCTAATTGTCTTTCGATTGCAAATCCGAGAATAATCGATACTTGCTGTTTTATAACGGTACAATCAGTACAAAGGTGATTTCTCATTGGCTGAACAACTGAATTATAATGAATAGGTGTACTATAATGAGGTGGATTAAAGGGCTACTACAAGGTATATAATTACTACATTTCGGCATGGTCGAGCATAAAAAAATTTACGAAAGTAATATGTGATTTTCGACACACGACAGTATTTTACCCGGGGAGTGCCAAATGCTGGCTAACTTTCTACGCTGACCCTGGACTCATTTCGTTGGCTTTATCATCTTCATCTTATCAGAAGCTAGGTAACCATTGCAGTTGATAAAGAGTCGTAAAATAAACCAATATCCGAAGTTTCAGGCCTTAGGTTTAAGTCATTGGCACCTTGGGCAAAGTGAATTTTGGAGTCCACTCCCTTACCCTACCTTCACCCGTTGATATTTACAGTAGCAACGTGTTATCTTCCCAAACAAGAAACTTTGTTAGAATGGCAATAATAATAATAATAATAATAATAATAATAATAATAATAATAACAGTAATGATTTATTATTATTATTATTATTATTATTATTATTATTATTATTATTATTATTATTATTATTATTATTATTATTTTATATTTTGTATGCTGCAGAAAGCCAAAACATTGCTCTTGTTAACTGATAATATCATTATGCTAGGGAAGTGATAAAAATTGTAGAATAAGCAGCCATTTTCAGTTGATGACGCGGGAAATAAATGACGATCGTAAGGCATGTTTTAGAGTAGGCCTAAGGTAAAGAATTTGCATTTTGAAATGTTGGAAAAAAAAAAGAAACAAATGTTAAGGAAGTGATAAAAACAAACAAATCCTAGGGAAGGGATAAAATTGTAGCGATAAACAGTCATGATTGGTTGAAACACATCCATTTGTACCGTTTTATTGGTCAAAAGTAGTATGAAGTAGTAAAAGACTAATATGAACATGAAATATTAGAATATTTACTAAAAAGTAACTATTTTGTGTAATTTTCCTTATTTCGAAGTGCGTTTAATAATAGTTTCAAGGCAATTCTACATTATTACGATAATATTTTTAACAAGTCACAGAATTGCAAATCATACTTGTCAAACGTCCTTATTTGAAATATAGAGATTATTCCCACATGAAGAAATGATACAGTGATAAGGAAAATAAATATGAAATAAAAATGTCACAGGAAACTGAATTACTGAGTGGAAATAGCTCCCAAGCTGTCCTCTTCGTTACAAATTCACAAAATCTCTCCAGAATCGAACCCTAGACCCTTTTCACTAGGAGCCTTGAGCTGTAAGCGATACCGCAGCTGTATACGTTATTCGCGTTTCTTTTCGTATATATAAGGAGCCAGGGATGTACGCAAGTGTGGTTTACCGGGTTTGAACTCCACCCCTTTAACTAAAAAAATGACATATATTTCAATATATTTTATTGTTTCCATGAATTTCCCTGTTATGTAACGTGTCTTACCTATTATATACAAATAATTACTGTTGATTTATATATATGTAACTTTTATATATACATACACACATGTATATATATATATATATATATATATATATATATATACGGTCTTACTAATAAAATCTCTATATACAGACGTTTAACTCTCTTATACTTATACAATGAGTAACTCATTTATACCTCGTGTGTAAATTCCTTACTAATAATCACTACATACGTCGTATATAACAGTATAACTGTTACACAGCTACGTCATAGTTTCGTCATTACTTCGTTACGAAAGATAATAGAATATCTGAGGTTCTCTATTGCATCCGGTAGAGCGCTCTAGTATGGCCTGTTAAGTATCGATAGTACAACTGGCTCTAATCGATTACCATACTATATTTTGGTCAAAGAGAACAAGCTACAGTAATATTATTCTAATTATTCTGTGCTCTTTGGTTTGTTCTTCTTTGGTTACTAGGCAACCATCGTCATAAAATGACAGTCGATACGAACAGCTGTTAGAGGGGCGGCCATTTTTTCCCCTATATACAACGCTTAAACAAGGGATTTCGTATATATAACTAGTGCAAAGCAATTCCCATTGTATAGTTACAGGCTGTTTATACGTCCATAGCTTATTCACGGTTTATTAGTAAAGTTTTCTGTCTCAACTCTGCATAAGACTAGTATAAAAACTATACACGGTTTATTAGTAAGACTGATATATATATATATATATATATATATATATATATATATATACAGGTTGAACCATAAATATTGATTTAATTTCCAATATGCTTAGTCGCTTTAAGAGAGCGGTGTACTGTGATAATTAGGGCTAGGATTTTGATGAAGTTGCATCTTTTTTCTAGTAAGCCAGAAACATAGCCGCTTTAGTATTTATTTGTTATGTGATAAACTGAGTGTTTTAAGACATATTTGTTAGGGCATTATTTTTGCATTTTTTGCCTGTTTCAACTCTCAAGAGCATCTTTTGTGTTATTCGGACATTTTTCAGGCATTTTCATTTAATTTTGGCCAAAATCCCCGTCATTAATATGAGATAATGTTTATTTCCTTTGATATTTTGTCTACATATTTTGTCCATTAATACCCATTATTTTTTACTTGGTTGTTTAACGACGCTGTATCAACTAATAGGTTATTTAGCTTCGAGATTGGTGATAGCAATATGATATTTGGCGAGATGAGGCCGAGAATTCGCCACAGATTACCTGACATTTGATTTACGGTTGGGAAAAACCTCGGAAAAACCAACTAGATAATCAGCCCAATCGGGAATCGAACCCGCGCCCGAGCGCAACTCCGAATCGGCATGCAAAGGCCTTAACCGACCGAGCTACGCCGGTGGCTAATATCCATTATTTGGTATAATATTTTAATCCTTTTTCTACACAAATATTGCCCTTTTAACGTAGTACACCCCATGTAATGGATGAGTCCAACCATCCCTTCAACATAGACTCCTCTATACTTGCTAATTCCGTATAAGAGTGGCCTTGTGGTGGACTACATGGAAACTACATCAGGTAAAATAATTAATTAAAGTGTACCACATAGAAAAAATTATGTAAAATTAAATAAACTTAAATGTTATTACTAGAATTTAATTTAATTACTAGTCTAAATATTAAGTAGCACAAAACTCCTTTTCCTACTAAGCCAATTTTAAAATGTAAGATCAATTGTTTGGGCATTTTAAGGGCATTTTTTTTTAGATTTTTAGGTCATAAATGCATTGCTTTTAGGACATTTTTTCATGATTTATAGCTCATCAAAATCCTAGCCCTAGTGATAATAAATGATTGAAATAATTTTAGTTTTGCCCTTTAACCTTTCAGTATTCGCGTGGGGGACACTTGTCAAGGAGTTGTTTCTTTTCATTGTTCTATTTTCTAGAAAGTGTTTATAACCGTGAGCCTTTAGGTACCTTCAAAATAGGCTCACATAATAGCATTCTATAGTTTGAGTCCTGAATTATTCGTATAACTTGTTTAGCTAAGGTTTTATTCTTTTGGGTGACTTTTCACGTTACGGTTCCTACAATTTTCGGTAAGTACTCATTATCACTTTTGTAAGTTATGTAGTATACCTTTGAGTTAATTTGTTCTATTGAATTTCGAATCGACTTCTACACAATTACACAATTTTTTCTACGCGATTCCTGATTGTAATAATCTTCCTTGGACACATTCTTTGTTCAAGTGTACGGCAACCAACATTTATTTAGTTGTTAAGACATTGGCATTCTTGATAACAATGCTAGAAGTGGTTACTGGGTAACTCTTCTTTGTACGTGTCATAGGAATTGACAGAACCAAACAGGAGAATAGATACGACAAAAAAAAATATATTTTTTTTTCAATTTATTGATCGATCAGCGCATTTAGCGCTATACAGATCATTTCTAAAAATTACAAATGTAATATATGACACTGAATTGAGGGCAGCCTAGATTGGGCTCCTCAATGAAAAAAAATAATTGTTAATAAATAATTGTTTACATAGGTTGGTGTGATGATTTATTTTGATTATAATATGAGGTCCATTGGAAGTCGGCTCTTGATTCTGGTGGGAAATGTGAACTTCTTTCCGAGAGAGTAATGGACAGCGCCTGGAACATTTTCTAGGTTGTCATAGAACTTCTTAGCTTGTGAATGAATAAACTGTTTGATTGTGTCAATACCAGTTTCTCTGTGTAGTTGGCTGTTACGGACAAACGAAGGAGAATGGAGTGAAATTCGTAGGACTTTATTTTCAAATGATTTAATGTGTTTAATTTCACTTATTGCAGCTCCTCCCCAGACAGGACAGGCATAAAGCAGTAGAGGTCGTAATAGAGATGTGTAAAGTAGCATGCAATTTTGTAGCTTTAGAGATGATTTCTTGTTGAGGAGCGGATATAATTTAGCGAGTCTTGAGTAGGCCAATTTAAGTTTGTTGTTGATGTGATGTTTCCATGATAGACGGCGATCTAAGTGCACTCCAAGATATTTTACAGCTTCATCCTTTGGTTTCCACGGTATCACGTTGGTTGAAAGATTTATGCATGGAGGATTAGCAGGACGACACAAAGTAAATATCATTGCTTCGCATTTATTGTAGTTCAGTGCGATGCGCCAATTTTCAATCCAAGGGCATATGATGTTTAAGGCTTCCTGAAGGTGATTTGAGGCTATGTTAATGTTGCGATGGGTTGCATAAATAGCTGTATCGTCTGCATACATAGCAATTTGTGCAGTTGGTGTTGCAGGAATGTTCGAGGTATATACATTGAATAATATCGGACCTAAGATAGAGCCTTGTGGAACGCCAGCACTAATGGGTCTAACAGAGGAGTGAGTACAACCCACTCTGACTGAGAATGTGCGATTTGACAAGAAACTAGTCATTATGTTGCATAGGTAGTCTGGAACGCCGGACTTGTGTAATTTGTACCGAAGACCTTTATGCCAAACTCGATCAAATGCTTGAGTGAAGTCAAGAAATGCGACTGCAGTTTGTTCTTTTTTTTCAAAGCCCTGTGCAATTTGTTCAGTGATACGAAGCACTTGATGGTTGGTAGAATGATTTCGACGAAAGCCAAACTGATATGGAGGTAGGATAGATGCTTGAAGTAGAAACGTATCCAAGCGTTTCAGCAAAACCTTTTCAAAGACTTTGGATATAGTTGATAAAAGACTTATGGGACAGTAACTTGTTGGATTTGAAGCAGGTTTTCCAGGTTTATGAATTACAATTATTACTGCATGTTTCCAAGTATCAGGGAAATATTCCAGACGAAGTAGAGCATTGAATAATGAAGCTAAGTTTGCTAGAGCTTTACGAGTAAGATACTTCAATACAAAGTTTGGGATGAGATCGTATCCAGGAGATTTCTGTGTTGGAAGTTTCTGAATTATTGAGTGGATCTCATTTGGCGAGGTGAAGTTTACGGGTAATGGTGCTGAAGGATAATTATTCGGAAAATGTTCTATTTCTTCGTTGAATTCTTTATTCTTGATTCGGTTTGGTATGAAAGAGGCTTGAAAGGTGTCTGCGAAAATTTCACACTTTTCATTGTCACTTGCATATTGACAACCGTCTTGTTGTAAAGGTGGAATTATACATGGCTCTTTCAATACTCTCTTTGTCTCTTTCCAAAGGGAGGAATCTTCTGGAGATAAAGTGGCTAGATAGCGTTGATAAGATATGAATCGGTGTTAGTCCAACAATTTTTTTACCTCTCTGGTTAGTTGATTTAGGCGGTGATGCTGCCATGATTATCTATGTTTTTGCCACAATCGACGGGTTTGATGTTTTTCCTTTATAAGCCGTTTTATTTTTGAGGGAAGAGTTTCGTGATAAGATTTTCTATGTACCCATTTTGTCGGAACCGTTGCTGCTCGAATAGATGAAGCAATAGCATCAGTGAAAGTACGAACTGCTGCATCAGCATTGGTGATTGTTTTCAAGTTATTGGTGGGCTACAAAACATCGTCTAGGTTTAGTTAAAAGTTGTTCCAGTTTATAGCACCCTCGATAAGTCGATTGGGAGGAGGGCGAAGCATAGGGTTGTCATCAAATGAAATCAGAACAGGACAATGATCGGAGTCTAATTCATGTAATACACGCATGTTTGAGATGTTCTGAATATATTTGTGCAAAGCTATGGCCAGTATATCAGGTAATATGTTAGGTCGATAGAACGTGGGTTCCAAAGGTGCATCGATATTAATAGAGTTTTCCTCTGAGATAGTGAGTAATCGTCTTCCGTTTGGTGTGGTTACACGACATCCCCATATTTGATGTTTACTATTTAAGTCTCCTAAAAGTATTGTTGGTGTAGTATTAGAAAAAATATTAACAACATCTTGAGAATTCAAAAGTGCTTCTGGTGCTTTATATGCTGAAATTATAGTAAACTGTGGAAGGTTATGTGAAGTTATCTTAATAGCACAGGCTTCTAAACAGTTCAGTTCTGGCAGAAGTATTGAGTGATGCTGTATATTTTTCCTAATTATAATTGCCACACCACCAGAGGCTTCGGGAGCAACACGATCAATTCTATAAATATTGTAACCAGGAACTGTAAACTTCTCTGGGTGAATAAGATGAGTCTCAGTAACACACGCTACAGCTACATTGTGTCGAGAGAGAAATTCTAAGAAAGATCCTCGCTTAGCTTTGATTCCATTTGCGTTCCAGTTTAAAATAATTAGTTCAGAGAACGTTTTATTGACATTAATGTTCATTATTGAGAAGGCCTGTGACAAGTTGGAGGAGGAAAGTTTTAATCACAGGTAGGTGTGGTTTCAGGGAAGTTATCACTAATTGAATTAAGTTTCCAATAACATCTGCAGCAGGAGCAGTATCTTGAATTGAAGTATTGGTAACATTTGTTTTAATAGGTACTGAGTGTGGCCAAGAAGGTGTAGATGGCGAGGCAGAAGGAGAATTTGCTGTAAGATTAGGAAATATTTGCAAATTTAAGGTTGGCGGTGATGTTGAGAGGTTTTGCTGTGGAGGATTTGAATCAGACTTTTTCTTTAAGCCAAGATAATAACTACAACCCTTAAAATTTGCTGAGTGTGCTCCTCCACAGTTTATAAATGTTGGTTCGGCTTCTTTAGGTTTAGTGCATTCAGAAAAGTGATGATTTTGAGGACACTTCACACAGCGTGGTGTGAGATGGCACAAGTTTTTAGTGTGACCATAACGCTGACATCTTGTACACTGAGGAATGTTTCAGGGTTTTCGGCGATGTTCTACTCTAATGAGAGGATGTTGAATTTGTTTTATATCAAAAATCTTCTTACCCTGTTCATTTTTGTCTAATTCTACTGCGCAGAGCGGCATAGGTTGTCTGTCTCTATAGAAAAGCCTGGTAACTTTAATAACAGGCAGGATGAGGAATTTAAGCTCCAAGATAACATCATTATCTGTTAGAGAATGAGGAACATTGCGTAAAACGACTTCCAGTCTCTTGGTATCTGGATTACGAAAAGTATGATAAGGGAGCTGTGATACTTCTAAGAATTTTGTAACTAAACGAAAGTCAGCAGCAGTAGTAGTGTTAATTTTTAAGACTTTGTTCTGTTGTTGTGTTGAATACTCACTGGAAACAATGGAATCTATGTCGCATATTATCTGCTGGTAATTATTTACTTCGTGAAGAAATATTGGTGGTACTCTGATTTTGGGAGCAGGCCTAGTAGAGGTTGATTCTTGTGTTGATGCTGGAGTCACATTATCAATTTCATCATCCATCTCCTCGAGAGGGGAGAACTTGTTGTGGACGGTAGTTAGATCGACTACATATTTAGAATTTATTTTGGAAGCTGAAATTGTTTGTTGTTGTTTTTTTTTTTTTGGTGTGAAAAAACTTTCATCAGAATTAGAAGAATTATTTTCAGTTATTTCTTCATATTGTCGTTTTGTGACTAATTTTGAAGGCTGTATCAAGGAACGTGATGTAGAAGAGTTAACTGGAGGGCCTTGATTTGGGAAGGATAATTGGCCTTCGTCTTGTTGATGTGATTGCATATTGAAGGCTAAGCAACAATGCCTTCTTTTATTTTATGATAAAAACAAAACACTATCTGTTTCAGATAACGAAATTGTTCGTATTTAACTTATTAAATATTATATTATTTGAGTAAAACAAATGTTCCTAATATTTCCACACTTTCTTCAGCTGTCAATAATACAAATAAAGTTTTAATTCACTTACGAACTTTGCTGGATGTAGTTATAAGCACTTAAATAATAATATCACCATTGAACACAAACTTGCTAGTTTCATGACCCACTCTGAACTCACAAAAAATATTGATTTTTATTAACATGAAGTAAGTAAATGACTGAAAGATGGCGTGAAATTGTTTTACAGACAGTTTAATATCCGCGGAATATTGTACAGTTACCAAACCTTATTATTATTGTTAATGTTGTATAGTGATATTGGTCTTGTCTACATCATTTGAGAAATCATATTTTTCTTTTCCGAAAACGATAATGCTTATTTCCTCTCGGAGAGAAAATTATGCAATGATCTCTTTTGTGAACTTTGGAAACTCAGATGTCTTTACTTTTTATTTTCATTTCATTTATTTTCATTTCATTTACAGTATTTTATGGATTTTATACCGGCATTGTAGTTCTAAGTCTGAAGTAATACAAATATTATACGGTACATACTAAGTACATTAATTGAATTCACAAGCATAAAGAATTTATTATTTGAGCAGTAGATATGGGTGTGGGAAATATTAGTTAATTTTGTTCTGAACCTCTTCTGTTGGTATTCAAAGATTTAATTAGACAGTGCATTAAAGAAGAGACAGCAGAGAATGGACTGCTGCTCGTGATTTAAACACTTACAACAACTATAACGACACACTTCTCATTCTTTTACTGTAGACGAAGCTAAGTAATATTAGAAAAAAACTGTGTGCTGTATATCTTGGTTTGTGTCTCATTTCTTACATTCCTTTTCCACAGAGATGTTATCCTACATTATAAAACACCTTAACGTACAGAACGCGGTAAGAACAGTAGCGCTTGGTGCATACTACAATATCAAGAAGGAAAAGACTAAAGCCGGTGAACAAAGTACAGACACTGAAGGAATTAAGGGCTCTGGGAGCATAGTTGTAAGTATTTCGATATCCATAAATTAAGTACGTATGTTTCTTTTTGTGGGTGTAATTTTTATTTACACATTAACTTGTACAATTTTGGAATTTGAAAGTTAACGTCGGGAAAGAAATTATAAGTAATACTTAATTTAAACAATTATTGCTTTCAATTTATAGTTAACTGTACGAGAACTGAAATTCAGGTTAACTGCACGAAAAGAAGTCAGCAGGAATACAAGTATTGCTGAACCATGAAACTGATATATGTAAAAGATTAATATTTTCTCAATCTAAAAGTTTTTACATTTTGTAAGAATATTTAGATCTTTTAACATATCATAGTGTTGTAATGCTTTGCTAGTATAAAGCACTACCTGACACAACAGATGAGTGCACAAGAATGGGAAGTTTGGGAGTTTAAAGCGCCGCGTCGACTAAAATTTGGGAAGAAATCAGCGCGTTAGAAAGTGAAATAGTGAAGTGTTTCAATGTATTATACAATATCAGGGAGGGTGTGTGAGTGTATCTACTGGGTGTTCATTTCAAAGTATGTCATGACGTCACTGTTGTGAGTCAGCGATTTGAAACGAGTTTCAGCTTTTATGTCAGAGAAGTTGCCTATTATTCAAGGCGTTCAATTTGAAGTTGAGAACGTGTATAACTAGAACGTCTCTTCATAGCAACAGATGGCTGTCTGTGTGCTACCATAACCTCTTTCGAACTGTATTTTGCGCGGGCAAACCGTATGCACCATGGTGGAAACATAGTAAAGGTGTGGGACTGCGCATGCTGTTGCGATAGCTGCCGAGGCGTGTGACGTCATCTTTACTGCAGACAGCGATCGCAGCTCATTGCGTTGAGTACATTTTCTTTAATAAACCTAACTAGACATTAATTACAATACATAATGAGTCATTGTGCAGTGTAAGGTTGCAGTAATCATTATAGGAAAACCAGAGGCAGTAATATTAAATATTTTTCATTCCCGAAAGATAAAAATCTTCGTAAAAAATGGGAGAATTGTTGCAAACGCCAAGACCATCTACGAAAATCACGTAAGTTAATATTCTTTATATCTTGATATTGATAGAATAATATGTTTCAATATAATTGTGAGTTGGTTCAGCTAACAGATACTAAGTTATAGACTGAAACAAATCATAAATATATTGAAACTTCTTAACTTATCGGATTCATAACAATGTCAATAAAGGATATTAAGTTTTCAGTATAGCCTAAAACCATACTATGCTTATTTATAAGAACTGACGCTAAATGTAACACTCAATTATTATAATATCTATGTCTTTTCAGCACGTATATGCATTTTAAAGATGATGACTTTGATAAAACAATGCAGCAGAGACTGCTAGGCTATTCACCAGTTCGTGCACGGAAACTTAAACCTGATGCTAAACCTACAATAAATATACCTGGCGGCAAACATTCAGCAAATGCGTCAACTAGAATGGAGCGACAAAATAAGAGAGTAAGTTGGAATATTGTGAGAGAGATCCTACAAGCCTCGATAAATGAGACACCAGAACCCGATGAGTAAGTATTTAACAATGGACTTTCAAATTGAGTTACTGAGGCAGAATAAAAGCGTGTGTATTTCTAGAGCTTATTACAATGAAAATATTTTTGTAAGATTTGTTATTTATAAGAATGCACAGATTAACACAAGTATGCGAAAATGTTAATATTGCATGCAGGGGCGAATCTAGCTACTTGATGCCTCTAGGCAGAGAAAAATATTTCCGCCCCTTATTTCGTCCTATATGCGTCATTTGGATCAATTGAAATAGGCCTAATTGATTCCCCGTTATTATTACTGTTTCTAATATCAGAAACGCCTGACTCAGATAAATCAGGTTTCTTTTCACAGTAGGGAAGAACAAATAATTGGACATCATAAGGCAGTGCAGGTTGTTTTTGCACGTGGTTTGTTTGCAAGGTGGAAGCAGCCCGTATACTATAAATATGATCAGGCAATGACAAAAGAATTCCTAACAGATATAATTTGCCAGTTAGAAGGCAGTTGTTTTCAAGTTGTGGCCACAGTTAGCGATTTAGGTGGAAGTAACAGAAAATTGTGGCGTGATTTGAAAATTTCTACCAAACTAAATTGCAGTTTTCCTAATCCAAATGATTCAACTCGAGAAATATTTGTTTTTTCAGACGCTCCACATTTATTGAAATTACACAGGAATCACTTTCTAGATCATGGTTTCAACTTGAACGGATTGAACATTTCATCAGAACCAATTCATGAACTTTTACGTGCATCCTCGTCCTCTGATACAAAATTAGCTTACAAGTTAACTCCGTTACACTTAAGTGTCCGTGGTACCCAAAGACAAAAAGTTAGTTTGGCAGCACAATTATTTTCCAACAGAGTTGCAAAGGCTTTGAAATGGTGTGGTGAAAACGAGCTGTTGAGATCAAATGAATGGAAAGAAACTTCAAAGGCAATAAAATTAACTAATGATTAGTTTGATTATTTAATACCGTTTCTAAATTCGGTACCCACCGTGGGCTGCATAGTTACGGAATAAACCTTCAAGATCAGAATATTATACTCTCAGAAATTAATGACTTCATGACCACAGTTAAAATAGGAGAAGCAAACAGGAAATTACCTTATCAGGAGGGGATTCTAATAAATAATAAATCATTAACATTGTTGTATGAGGCAATGAGGTACAAGTACAAAATTGAATACATCATCACAAGAAAACTTAACCAAGATCTGGTAGAAAACTTTTTTTTTGGAAATTAGAAGCATGGTTAGAACAAACGATCATCCCTCTGCTTTAGATTTTAAACATAAACTGAAGTGGTACATACTAGGTCGAAATCCATTATCTCAGTTTTGTGAGAACAAAAACACCTCCGATTTGCTTTCGGAAGAAGAGGCATTAATAGTGGGTCCTAGTACAAGCCAATCAGAAGTCAATGATAATCTGCAGAAAGAACTATGTGCAACGGCAGAATTTCTTAAAGGCATTCTGAAACCGGTTAAATTTACCAACGATCGAGATCCTGAAGAAAATATAGGCCTCCCAGAAAAAAATATATGAAATCTCTGCAAGACAGCGGATATCCCAGGAAGGATTAAAATATATTGCAGGATATGCTGCATCAAAACATATGGAGAAATACCCGAATCTTGGAATTCCCACAAAATTGTCAACTTTGCTAATCAAAAAGACTGGATTACTACAGTATCCCGTGGAAACTTAATTCTCACTTCTAAGGATCTGCAATTGGTTGCCATGCTTGTTGACAGTATATTCTCAGATGTGCACGGAGATTCTGTTTCTCATGAGAAATTTATAATAAAAAAGACTGTAAATTTGGTTAATTCTGCCATGAAAAACGAAGCAGAAATCAGTTCTTCTCTTCCGCCAGAAGTAATTACGACATTGGTTAGAACAAGAACATTTATTAGAATTAAAGAAATTAATAAAATAATAAAAATGTCTGGAATTTCAAAGAAAAATATTATAAAGAAAATGAAAAAGATTGCATAAGAATAAGTATTTACTTAACAGAGTGGGATTTATAATGGTGAAATTATATTATGTCGTGTGTGGAATAATAAGGTAAATAATGTAGTAGACTATATTATGTCTGCAATAGCCTGAATATATAAAAATATTTGTTTACTATAATGACAAATTATTCCAAGAAATTCATATACATATGTTAATGAAGGTTCAAAAGTATTTGAATTCATGTACAAAATAATGTACGTTATAAATAACTGTATAGATCTAAGTATGTACATATTTATTACACATTGTATTGTAATTATTATAAAACCACGTGTATATTACAGAAGGCAATATTATTAATGACACACTGCCATATCACATTGTTTCTTGAAACTTGAGTTTAATATGTAATAGATCATAATTTTATTACGTTATCATTTCAAGGTAGTTCCTATTGTACTTGAATTCATGTGTAATATAATTTGTGTGATATATGGGCCTAATTTTGTGCATATTTGTAGCATAATGTATTATAATTATTATAAAAGTACGTGTATATTACAGAAGGCAATTATTAACGTTGCACTACCATATTACATTATTTCTTGACTCTTGAATTTAATTTATTGTTCACTATTTTATAATGTTATCACTTCAAGGTAGACCCTATTATAGCCTATACTGTCAATATTTACTGAATACACAAACCATGAGTTTTATTTATTCATTTAAATCTATGGACGCAGATCTAACCATCAACAATCTGTTATGTTGACTGTGTCATTCGAGTGCGGCCTGCAGTGAAGGTGACGTCATGCGCAGACTGAACGAAAAAAAGCACAGCTGGTCCCACACCTCTAATATGTTTCCACCATGGTATGCACGGTATTTGTTATCACCAGTAACGGCAACATTCCACAACACAAATCAAATGCTCTGTATCCATGTTGACCGTCGAAGTTAATGTCAACAAATACGTAAGTAATCGTCTTAACCCTCTCCCCATAAAGAAAAAAACTCTCCTCAGTACGTGTTTCCAAACAGTTCACATTCCTGCCACTACCGGCGTTACCGTACGTATCGGTACGTACTCTTCAGAATGAACGCCGTACTTGCCAGGAAACTTCTCTGGCACATAGGTAATACGCCTCTGCGGAAGTGTAGGAAGATTGAATTCTCTAGGCTCATCGGCGAGCCACATGACGGCATACAGCGAGCCATGACACACTTGGAACTGAACACGCAGTAGTGCCTACCCACTTCACTTGAGTGATTCAAATTCTGCATATTGCGAATAGATGGCAGGACTGTGACCCATTTTCAATTTGTACACCACTTCGGCGGGACACGCTGTACATGATGTATATCTGTGAAGAATTATGTCGCGTACTAGGGTGAGTGTATGTGTAGGTATTCGTGGAAGTGTGGTGTAGGGAATGGGTGAGGATAATGAAAATTACATTATGCTTTATTTAACGACGCTTGCAACTGCAGAGGTTATATCAGCGTCGCCGGTGTGTCGGAATTTTGTCCCGCAGGAGTTCTTTTACTGTACATGCCAGTAAATCTACTGACATGAGCCTGTCAGCCACCAGCGTGGCTCTGTCGGTTAAGTCCCCAGTCTGAAGTTGCTCTCGGGCGCGGGTTCGATTCCCGCTTGGATTTTTTTACGTAGTTGGGTTTTTTCCGAGATTTTCCTCAACTGTAGGGTGAATTCCAGGTGATATATGTCGAATCCTCGAACTCATCTCTCCCAATATCATCTCGCTATCACCAATCTCATCGATTTCATTCATTCATTCATTTATTTTATTCCATAGATCTTACATGAGCAATGAAGCTTTAAGATGTGGAACATGTCAACATTTTACAATATTACAATTACAATTTTTACAAATTTTTATAGTTTTACAATTTAGTAATTTTCTACAATTTTTACAATGTTGTACAATTTTTTTTACATTTTGGCGAGATGTAGTGAGATGAGATGAGGTCCGAGGATTCGCCAAAATATTACCCGGCATTTGCCTTTTCGGTAGGGGAAACCTCGGAAAAACCCAACCAGGTAATCAAATCAAAGGGGGTAATCAAATCAAAGGTGTTGATGCCAAGGACTCGCCATAGACCATCCGGCTTCAGTCCCACGGCTGTGGAAAACCTCCGAAGAAACAAAAGTCCAAAGGGGGATCCAACCCAAGCCCGAACGCAGCTCCGGAACAGCAGCCCAGCGAGTCTGCCGACTGAGCTACATCGATGGCTCTACTAAAAGTATACAATACATAGCCAATCAGATTATTAAATTTACAAACGCAAACGATCATTCATAAGTTGAGCTATATTATAATACAAAACAATTTAATTAAATTTAAGGCATAAACAATTCAACCAGTTGTGATATACGGAAATTGATAATACATATCATGCAAACTACTTCAAATTACAAACACAAACAATTTATCAGTAGAGCTATATAGATTACTATTCAATTTAAAGCATATACAATTCATCGGCCAAAACTATACAAATATATACAATACAAAGTAGCATACTTTCATTAAGCTATACAAATTTGTGCAATTAATATCAAGTAGATTAATTCAATTTATAATCATAAACAATTCATCAGTTGAGCTATACATATTACCATTCAATTTACAGTAGGTCTATATACAATTCCTCAGTAGAGCTACACAGACTAGTAATCATTTTAAGAACATATACAATTCATCAGCCAAACTATACAAACATATACAATCAAATTAGTTCAATTTACAAACTTATTTTCGTTAAGCTATACAATTCATATGAAGTAGATTAATTCAATTTATAAGCTTAAACAATTCATCAGTTGACCTATACAGTATACTATTCAATTTACAGTACATACAATTCATCAGTTATGCTAAACAAAAAATACAATACATAGTAAACAGATTAAGTCAATATAAAAACATATTTTAGTTGAGCTATATAAAATTGTACATATCATTTAAGTAGAATAATTCAATTCACAAGCATAAACAATTCATCAATTGTGTAGAAGGTATGAGTATGTAGAAATTTGGTTAATTCTTTTCTGAACCTTTTCTCGTTGTTCTTCAAATCTTTAAGATAATTAGGCAGTGCATTGAAGACTGTTATACATGAATAGCGAACTCCTTTTTTAAAACAGCTTAGACTAACAGAGGGTAGATGAAGATCTGATTTATGTCTTGTATTAAAATGATGAATGTCTTGATTAGTACTGAATTTATCTTGGTTCTTAATATACAGCATCATTAGGGAAAGAATGTATTCACAAGGTAAAGTCAAGATTTCTAAGTTTCGGAAAATATTTTTACATGAGGTCCTTTTATGCACACCGGCCATTATTCTTATAGCTTTCTTTTGTAAAACAAAAACGTGTTTAGCTTCAGACGAGTTACCCCAGAATATTAATCCATATTTCATTACAGAGTGAAAATATGCAAAGTATGACATTTTAAGTAAGTTTATATCACCAATAGTAGATAAGGATCTTAATGCATAACAGGCAGAGCTCAATTTACGAGTAATACATTCTATATGCGTTTTCCAGTTCAAGTGATTATCCAATTCTAAACCAAGAAACTTTGTGCTTATAGATTCTTTGAGATGAGTTCCATTTAATCGAATACTGTAGGAAACCTGAGCACTATTGTGTGTACTAAATTTGACTGCACTGGTTTTATCAACATTAAGTGCTAGTTTATTTGCATGGAACCATTCATTCATTAGATTCAGCACTGTATTAGAAGTGTTTATAAAATGATCGTATTGTTTGCTTGAAATAATTACACTTGTATCATCTGCAAATAAAATTACATGGGATGAATTGTTTATGGTCAAGGCTAAATCATTAATATAAACTAGAAACAACAATGGACCTAAAATTGACCCATGCGGAACACCATGTTTAATATTTCTAAATTCTGAATAAGTAACTTTATGACTATTTGGTACATTTATTTCTACTTTTTGTTTTCTATTTGATAAGTACGATGTAAACCAACCCAACATCTCATCTTTAATACCATAAAACTTCAATTTTTTTATTAATATACTATGGTCTACACAATCAAATGCTTTAGCCAAGTCACAAAAAATCCCACCTACATGTAGTTTCGAATTTAATGAATTTAGTATTTCATCCACCAAACTAAAAGCAGCATTCTCTCTCGATTTTTGTTTTCTAAATCCAAACTGTTCTAAAACTAATATATTGTTGGACTCCAGGTAATGATATAATCTATTATACATAACTTTCTCAAACACTTTTGAAAATGTTGTTAATAATGATATGGGTCTGTAATTAGCAATAGTACATTTATCTCCCTTTTTATATATTGGTTTTACTATTGAATATTTGAGTCTTTCTGGAAAAATACCACATTGCATTGACAAATTGCATAGATAGCTTAACGGATGGGATAATATTTCAGAACAAGCTTTCAGAACTTTACTTGGAATTTCATCATATCCAGAGGAATATTTTGTTTTTAGTTGTTTTATCAAATGCATGATTTCTGCTGCGGTAGTGGGAATAAATTTGAGACCTAAAAACTCAGTGTTAAATGCATCAGTTAGGTAACAAAGTGCAGCATCTTCTGGACAATCTTGAATGTTTAAGTTCTGAATAATATTTATATAGAAGTCGTTAAAATGATTTGCAATTGATTTTGGGTTATCTATTTTACTATCATTGATTTTAATGCAAGTAATATTTTCAGTTATCTATTACTTTCATTTTTAATAATATCCCAAATAGTTTTAATCTTATTATCTGAATTTTGTATTTTTTCATTCAGATACATTTTCTTTGCATCTTTTATAACTTTTGTCAAAGTTTTACAGTAATTCTTGTAGTAATTAAGAACATGAGGATCATCACTATTCCTACTCATTAAATATAGATTCCTTTTTCTAGCACATGATATTTTAATTCCCTGAGTTATCCACATGTTTTTACTTTTACATTTTTTCACCACCTTGACTGGAAAACATTCATTGAAATAATTCGTAAATGTAGTGAAAAATGCATTAAATTTAGTATTAATATCAATGGTATCGGTACTATATACATTTTCCCAAGATTCATTTTGTAGACATGTATTTAAATGATGAAGAGATTCAGCATTTATAATCCTTTTTTTATTTTTAGATTAACACTTTGGAATTTTTCACTCATATTGAAAACACTTAGAATTTGTGCATCGTGATCAGACAGGCCATTGACTAATGGTACTGTTGAATAGGAATTCAATCTACTTTTATCTATAAATATATTATCAATGGCAGTACTACTTCCAGCTTGTGTTCTGGTTGGAAAACTTACTGTGTGACTAAGATTATAAGTTTCAAGAAGTGAGTTTAATTTTCTTTTACATGAGCTTTCTGATAGATAATCTATGTTTATGTCACCACAGATTACAAATTCGGTATGTGGTTTATAAAGTCTTTTCAATAATGAATCTAAGTTAGTTGTAAATTTCTTATAATCTCCCATTGGCGCCCTATAAACACATAAGATAATTAAATTTGATATCTCATAACCAATTTGTATTCCACAGATTTCAATATCTTGTTCAAGGCAAAAATCAGATATATCAATTTTACTAAATAATAGATCCTCTCTGATAAAAATACAGGCACCCCCTTTTTGGAAGACATCTCTACAGAAATGAGAACCTAATACATATCCATGTAAAGACAGTTGTAGTATTTCCTGTTGCTTCATATGATGTTCAGTTATACATAATATCTGAGGTTTATGGTTTTGAGTTGCTAAAGAAGTAATCAATTCATCAGTTTTTTGTTTTAATCCTCTAATATTTTGATGAAAAATAGTGAAGTTACTGTGTTCATTACTAGAAACATCAGAGCATTTACAATTTAGTTGAACTTGTTTCAAACACCTTACTGGTGGGAGGTTTAACCTAAAAAAGGAGAAGCCCTAGCATTAACTAACACAGGAATATTACAACTCTGCTTTTTAACATGGCTGCTTCTGATGCTATTAGCAATAAGAACCGAAAGGTGCTCCTTGCCTCTACCATTCAGATGCAGGCCATGTGACGTATATCATACCTTCTTATAGGGCTTACATCTATCAAACCAATGTGTGATGCCCCAGGTCTCATCAGAGCCCGCTCAAGCCGCACATTCACACTCCGCACCCTCCTGTGAAGATACGGCTTGTCGTACCTGCTGAAAAGACTGAGAAATCCCACATTGGTATGGCTGCTCATCTCAATTATGTTGTTGACATCTTTCTCAATAGAATAGTTACAGTCGTTATCAATACTATTACCTGGCCCACCCACTATAACTACATGATCCCTCTTAGAAAAATCTGAACTCAATTTCATCATATCCTCAACAACATCCTTGAGAGGAGCATTAGGCTTACATACACTAGATACTTCAAACTCATCGCCCAGTTTCGACTTCAAAAGTGAGGAAATACCTCTTGCATGGCTGCTTCCTAAAATCAATACTTTACTCCTACAATCATTAACCTTATCTGTTTTCTGACTTACCTTTACTAGTGTCGATACTGGGTCTGAGTTCTCCTGATCAACATTCATTGCTTGAAGAGCACTGAATTTGTTGGTCAGTTTGATTGATGCAGCATCATCCGCAGAGAAACGTCTACTCCTAGATTGGGAATTCTTCGGTTTCATCCAAGTGTGAGATCTCCCTTTATTCGAAACACTAATGCTATCCTTCAAAGCTCTCAATTTATTAATTTCACACTTTGCCTCATCTAATTCCAATTCTAGGGCTCTGATTCTCTCCAGTTGATCGCGCATCTTTCTATCATATATATAATCACTACATTCCCAACTACCTTTGTCAACAAAATTATCAGGATCTATATCTATACATTTCCAATGAAAACAGAAATTACAATTATTACATACCAATCCTTTCACTACAATCCTTCTACAACTACGACAGTTTCCAGACAGAGCAGCCATAGCACACATTATGTATATACTGTACCTTATTTACAAATTCAATTTCACTCACTTTTCAATTTAATGTACTTACGTATATTAGTTTTAGGTTATTTCTACCCTTTAGTATCACCACACTATAATATTTCAATAGGCCAACACTACACTTTATCACTTCACTATACCACACTTTTCGACGTTGAAACTACACGACACGTCACTGCACTTATATTTCGGTCTAGATGAAACTTCACTATTTATGTTTTAAATTATTTCTACTTTGAAGTATCACCACACTACAATATTTCAATGGACCAACACTACACTTTATCACTTCACTATCCGGTACAACACTTGTCGACGTTAATCTACACGATACGTCACTTCACTGCACTTATATTTCAGTCTTGATGCAACTTCACTATTTATGTTATTTAACACACGCAATTTCTTAACCAACAATAGTATTTATATTGAAATGTGCTATTAATAATTTAGCCTAGTCCTTGTTAAAATATGTAAACACGTTCTATATTAGGTGTTACAATTAAGCCTACTTATGTATCAATTAAATATTTCAACTTTACAAATAACAAAGAGCCTTAAAATTAGTCAACTTATGGGTTAAGAATTACTCAAGTTAAAAGAAGAAAAGGTCGGGAATAGTGACCAAAGTGTTGATTTGAGGTTAACTGTTTACAATATGGCGATTTATGTTGTGTATGAAATGCGAAGTATATTATTACAAAATTGCGTGGAAAATGGATGTTATGAATTTATGATTTATATGTCAAATGATTAGTGAGTATTTTAAGTATCTTTAAATATGATGCTATGAATATATATATGAGAATTATGTTAAATATGAGTATGAAAACACAGAGCTGCTTTATGGCAATCTTATCTCCTCAGTCACTACTACCAACCTCCATCGACCTGTGTCGGGATTGAACCTCAACCTCGAACAAGGAAGACCAGCACTTACCGACTGCACTACCGAGGCCGACGAGGATGATGATGGTGAGGAAGGGAGAAGGAGAAACCAGGTGCCGGCACGTAGCCTACTTCTGTCCAATAGCACCAAGGGGCCGCCAGGCTTAACGTCCCCATGCGACGGACGAATCACTATCGACAGTGACATATCCTTTCTCTTCATATGCAATGCGGAAAGAGTTGGGATTTAACCACGGCATATTGGTGCACAATTTAGTGATTAGAAGTTGTGCACCGCCACCTCTCCTAGTCTCGAAAATATCTGACCCCGCCGGAAATCGAACTCAGGTCGGCTAGTCGCTGTCGAGAGCTAACTCGGCGGACCTACAATACCAGGGATATACGGATCATTTTCTCATGCTCTGGTCAGAGTTATGGTACATCATTCTCACAGATTAAAACACGTTTTTCTCACCTCCAAGCCCTCTTCCCCATTTTAAAAGTTCTGCTCACGGCCATGGATGAGTGGGTGATGTGTCGTCTTAATAAGAGAAACATAATATTCACATAATATTTATAGCGCACTGTAGAGGCGTTATGTAGGAAACAAAATTGACAAAATCGGTCATATTCCGTGCAGTTTGGAACCTGATGTCGCTAAGCAGGCCTATAATTTGCTCACAAGAGGAGGCTCAAATCTGAAATTATTTAATACAATAATAGTAAATGTTGTGAGAACAATAATCACGTATGCCAGATCAATGAAATAGTTTGCAGTCACTCAGAATCCAAGCCGTTTTCAAAGCCATGTTTGCATCTTGCTGTAGAAATGACTAACAGCAAATTGTAACATTAGCTGCTGAAGGAACTACACTTTTGTTGAATAATTTCAAGGGAAAAATCGTTCCGGGACCTGAAAGACTAGATCTGCATAATATATACGTCACTGTGTACGTTAACAGAAAACCACAATTCCAAGTCACACAGAGATTGTGTGCACTCGATGTGGGTCTCTGGCGTTTCGTCAGCCCACGCGAGTTGTGTGGATATAAAGGGAGAAGTTGAGACGGTGTCGGGTGGAGTTCCCGGGTAGATCAGTTGGCAGAGCGCTGGTACGGTCAACCAGAGGTCCCGGGATCGATACCCGGCCCCGGAACAATTTTTCCCTTGAAATTATTCAAATCTGCTTTACAGGAAGCTTTACCTGAAAGACTAGATTTACACTTTTCTGGTATGTAGCCTAACAGTGAGCACTTCTATTTCGCAGGGCAGAATCCCTAATAAGAAGGACTACGTGTACTTGTTACGCAAAGGACCCAGTGCGGTGGCCAAAAAGGTAGATGGGACTTATGTGGATATTATTTATATTTTATTATTATTATTATTATTATTATTATTATTATTATTATATCACTATTATTTATTGTCCTGCAAAAGGGCAGGTCTTTCACTGCAAACCTAGCATTCTCCAATCCTTCCTAATTTCTGCGTTTCTCTGGCTCCTAATATTAGGCCTACTGGTATTATTATTATTATTATTATTATTATTATTATTATTATTTTGTTCTTGTTGTAGCTGCTCTACTGTACAGGGTGATTCACGATGATTTACCGTCCCTTACGGAGCTTATTTCCGTAGACATTCTGAGCAAAGAATGTCATATAAAGATTTGTCCTAATCTCAATATTTTCAGAGTTACACTAATTTGAAGTTGTTTGTAAAATATTATTCTTGAGTTTTAAGGATAAAAGAATATTAGAGATAAAGAATGAACTATTCAGGAGTATCATTTCTTTAATTAGCTAATATTTGAAGCTAAAAATATGTTGTGAATTCCATAGTTACCTTGTACAGATTTCTTTTTCGATTTTTGACTACAGAATTACATTTTCTTACGCATTTATCACAACGATTGTTACAAATCACGCCGATCTTGAAAATTCTTCAAGTATGTACATTAGGATGCATAAGTGAACTGCAAAGAATCGAGTTGCTAATGTGGTATGATTTGTAACAATTTTTGTGGTAATTTCATAAGAATGATGTCATTTTTAGTTAAAAATTGAAAAACAAAATCTGTAAAAAACAACTGACAACACATTTTTATCTTCAGAACACTAGGGAATGATACTTCTGAATAGTTCATTCTCTATTCGTTATATTATTTTACCCTTAACCCATTACTGCATAAAGTTAGTAATGACTTGAAAAATGCGTTTGTGAGTTTAAGTTTGCTAGTTGGTGACTTAAGAATGCATTGTTACCATTTTTAACTTTATTTACTTTCTGGGATAAAAATTAAGGACCGTCTCATAAATAGGACGCTATGCATAATGGTCAGTGATACAGTAGTTAATAGAATAACCCCTTTTTAGTTCAAATAGTATTTATGTATTTATTACGTAGCAAATACATATACATATTAGAATCAGTGTTTCAACTGCCCTTCTCACACAAGCCTACGTATTGTACATCACTATTTTGTGTGGTAAGGGTGGAAACATTTAGGATGGATTCCAATTTGACACTTGCTACAGATGAACTTTGCTTTCCCTGTACAGTTAGAACACCTTCGCTGAGTTTCATTTTCAGCCGGCCAGTGGTATTGACCATCAAATCTTATGTCTCCTGATGGAATGGGAACAATTTTTCCTTAGTGGGAACTCACCCCATGCCTTTTCAGCACTATAAAAGCCAGGAGACGGCAAAAGCTGAGGAGCGGTTCTGAAGAGTTTTGAGGCTTCATTTTTCTGTACAGAAACCAAGCATTTACTACGACAACATCAAGAAAATAAGCGAAGATGGACCACCACTCTGTTGTTGCCACTATTGCTAACATCGATACTGCCAACGCTGGTGCTGCTGTTTCTGTGCTAGCGCTGGTACTGCTGTTGCTGCTAGTGATGGTGTTGCTATTGCTGCTGCTAGCGCTGGTGGTGATTGTAAAAAAAATCCGTAGCGCTACAGCCCATGATGGTCCAAGACCGACCACCGGCTGCTGGTCTCACGTCCACATGCCGAAACAGAGGTGGATCATCATCCAACCAGAATGGCGGTATCGTGTGGTTAGCATGATGATTCCCCCCCCCCAGCCGTTATACCTGGTTTCCGAAACCGGATTTTCGCTACCTATCGTAGCTCCACAAGTGCGTGATGATGCTTAGTGGGAACCGGTCCCATACAATGGCCGAAATTTCATGAGAAAATTTCTTCCTCCATGTGAACTGGAACCAGCGCGCATTCCGTAACGCGATTCCGAGGCAGGATGCCTTAGACCATGATGCCGCGGCGCGGTACGTTGGTGGTTGTAGTAATAATAATAGTACTTGTAGTTGTAGTAGTACGATGACCTTCTAGCCTGGAATTACCTTCCCTGTCTTGGAAATTTTCATATATTAGCTTCCTTCTTTTCGGACGGCAATAACTTGTGTGAGAAACCTCAGTTTCATTTTTGTCTAATGTACTCGTACTTTCAAAATCACTTGTTGCAGCTTTTATGTTAGAAGACTCTGGCATAGCCTACTTTCATCAACAGTGTCATCTTCATTATCATCATTACATATATATATATATATATACATATATACAGGGTGTTTAAAAAATACGGGGCATAATTTCAGGTATGTATTTCCCACATGTAGACAATCAAAATAGTTCATTACAACATGTGTCCGGAAATGCTTTATTTCCGAGTTATGGCCTTCACAACATTGAAATTCACCGGAACGTTTTTGTTTCCGCAGGTCATTGCCGTCAAAGGAGACATTAAGAGGGCACTCTGACAGTTCATTCCGAGGCGAAGGTTACATTCAGTGTTGTGTAGGCGTTAGACTGTACGACATGTATTCAAATCAAGAGCTGGCAGAGATACACTTCATGTACGGTAAGGCGGACGGCAATGCTGCGCTGGCTCGTCGTTTGTACCAGGAGAGGTACCCACAGCGACAATGTCCAGATCGGAAGACATTTGTACGTCTCCATTACCGTCTGTGCGAGTATGGAAAATTTAACTCTCCTGGTTTGGGAAGGGGACGACCAAGATCTACAACTCCAGAAGTACAGGAGGAGATTCTGGAGGCTGTGAACATGACTCCTTCTATCAGCATACGAAGTGTAGCGTTGCAAATCAATGTTCCTCATACGACTGTCTGGAGACTGTTGGAATCCCTTCGGAATCAAATTGTGGCATGTTCTGAGGACATACGCAATACTCCTGGAATTTGGGATCGTGTTCGCAGGTCAATGAGACATCGATGTGAGGTCTGTATTCAAGCAGGAGGTGGACATTTTGAACATTTTCTGTAATGACAACGACCTGCGGAAAGAAAAACGTTCCGGTGAATTTCAATGTTGTGAAGGCCATAACTCGGAAATGAAGCATTTCCGGACACATGTTGTAATTAACTATTTTGATTGTCTACATGTGGGAAATACATACCTGAAATTATGCCCCGTATTTTTTAAACATCCTGTATGTATCTATGTATGTATATATATATGTATATATATATATATATATATATATATATATATATATATATATATATTGTAATTCCGCTTTACTAAGTAGCATTTTACTGCCAAAATTATTCAAATTAGCCTCATGCTAGTCGTCCGATTTATCACTGTCTTTATCTGTCTCATGGGAAACTTCTGGAGGGGTCACATATATTAGACTCTCAGTATTATTATTTTGATTTTCCATTAACCCCAAAATTTCACTCACGGTTAGACTGGAAATAAAACAGTGTAATGGAAACCATATACGTATTATAAAGAATACTACAGGAGTGCACACTGCATGGCGTCCTATTTTTAGGACGGCACTTCATTTCACCTTGTACCTAGCAACATATAATAAAATTTTATTGTTGTTATATACCACATGAAAACTGAAGTATTCAACTCATTATGTGAAAATAAAAATCAGATTTCTGTACCACCATTACAGAGTAACTAAGACTAAACTTACCCGCAGTGCGACACAAAATAGTGTTAACCTGCCATCTTGTCAAAAATTAGCTGATATGAACAAATGTTAGCGCGGAATTCAAACACTGCAACACCATAATACAATGTAATAATTTACCTTCTAAACAATGCCTCCAACTGTACTAAACAAGAAAAAGTTCCTTAGAAATCAGTAATTTACGCATGTCCTATTTTTAGGACGCTATGCAGTAATGGGTTAAAACTGAAGGGAAAAGGTAGTTTACAAACAATTTCAAATTAGTATAACTTATAAAATATTGAGATTAGGACAAATGTTTATATGACATTTTTTGCTTAGAATGTCTTCAGAAATAAGTTCCTATGTGACGGTAAAACCTCGTGAATCACCCTGTTTACTCGCATTTCAAACATGGTCATTATATATTTATTGACTGTACCAGTACAATTAAGCAGGTCTGATTCTAATTTATGTGAACAATAAAACAGTTTAAAAGTTATCTTACTTATAAAGTAACTCGTCGATTATCTTTCAGTTGATTTTCGCAATCTCTACTAAGGCACCGTTATGAATCAGTAGACGTTTTGGAAAAATAACTCCTATTTCATTCATTAGGCCTATTCGGAGATCCGAACAATAGTAAAAGTAGTATGATTGACGTCATGACGTACTTACTTCATGCAGTAGTGGACGTTTTCGCGATTTCTCGGCTTCTGAAGGTTCCGAATAGCTCATTACAGAAACAAAACTTTTAAAATGTATGGGAAAAGAAAACAAAGAACTTCAATTGAAGCAAAAAAAGTATTAAATGAGTAAAACTGAAACTTTTAAACTGAAAACATCTCTTACGATTCAACGCAATTCGACTGCGTGGATATACACATTAGAGGCACTTACATCAATTACTCTGGACAGAAACTTTGGAGATACATCTCGCATCATTTCTTGGGTTAGCTAGAAACCGCAATAGGCCTTTCAGGAACTAACACCAAATACAGTGCTATTGGGTGTTGCATACAGTATATACTAGTTTCCACGAAAAATATAAAAATTGTCATTCATGACATGTAGCACTTATGGCTTACCATGATCACTCCGTTTAAAATGTGTCTGCTCTCAACTATAAGTTCGTTATGATGCTGAATAGAAACACGGTGCCTTCATTTATCTGAGCCAAAAGTTCACATAACCAAAAATATTATATTTTACGTCATTTTGAATACATGCTTATGATGTCCGCCCTGAAAGGTCATACAGAGTCAGATTATTTTATGAAGAACTAGCTGAAAGTACCCGGCGTTGCCCGGGTTGTCCTATTTGCTCTTTTTTTTTAAACTAAATTGGTAGTTAGACTTTTCGGAAATCTCAGAAACTCAATTATAGACAACCAAAACGAATTGTCATTACTAAGATTCGTCCATAAAGTTGAAATCTTTACATAGTATCATTTACATGAATTAATGAACTTCTTAGCGAAATGCCTGAAAGGATTAATTCAATTTAAAACAACTGTAGGTCAGGCAAAGAAAGAAAACATTTCATCACGTGCCACACGTTCAAATGTTTTTAAATTTTTATTTATTTATTTATTCATTCATTCATTCATTCATTCATTCATTCATTCATTCATTCATTCATTCATTCATTCATTCATTTATTTTGCCGTAGTTAAGGCCGCCAGATCTTCTCTTTCACATCACCAGAAATACAAATAAAATAATAGAAAAATTAAACTATAAATAAAATAAAACCAAATGAAAATATATGCAGGCTACAGCCAGACAAACTCTAAATGAGTTAGCATTGCTTAGATTTTCATTCTCCATTCTCCATGAAGGACCCTGGCCTCTCCTACAGCTCTCGTCGAATCTTTCTTGTCCGCAGCACACCTCCAGCATTGCCTTGAAGTTCAGCAAAACAAAAACGCACCCCTCGGCCCACTTAACGTTAACTCAGTGTTCTACAGATCTTATATTTTATCTCTACCGGTCAGTGACTGTTCAATTTCAAATGGCTTATCTTAGTCGTGGGAGTCAACGTGTTAAAAATCATTAACATTTTGCCGTCTCCTTTCCTCCTCACCGCAAATGTGACGTTGCACAGAAGCAGACATAAGATCTGTACATTGATCTATGCTGTGCTGACATACTTTTCACGTAACTTCATGTGGGCTATATGTATGCTTTCACTTAAATTTCAGAGACAGCTAACGATGAACAGGGAATTCCCTTGTTCCCAGTCTGAACCCGTTGGGTGTCATGGTGAGCCAAAATTTCTCTCTGTATCGGTCGTATCAAGGAATCAATATATACGTGTATAATTTAATTTATATTGTACGATTCTTTTTACCTCTTGATCGCTGTACTTCCGCTTATATAATGCCCAGTTTTTTTTTATTATGACTTGAGAAATTGTATCTCACAAATTCAGAACATATTAATTACATTATTTTTATACACATAATAGGCCTACAGATACAATATAAACTCGAAATAAGTAATTTTTAACATAAAGACTAATATTCTGAGAGACGTATGCCAGTATTTTAGAAATTAAGAGATTGCTCTTTCCACAACGCATAACATACTACATAGGTAACGTGGTTATGCTGATAGAATTTCGCAGTAATAAATTATCGGACATGAATAACAATACGTATATCTTAGAATTAATATAACTTAGTGTTATTTTCAGTGGGATTACGTACAGTCACATACTACATTAGCAACATGACAAAAGTATCATTGAAGTGCTTTTTGATATGTGTAAAATGTTTATTTTTTCACTCCTTTGTATAAAATATAGTTGAGAATGTGAAAATTACGCAATTTTTAAAGTTAATGTCTACAACTTTGAGCGACTGTCCTTGAGCTTCATTTTAATAAATGACCATTAAAAATGCTAGTCGCATTGAAATTACAGTTGCTTAAAATCGAAAGACATACATGGGATAAAAACATTTTCTCCTTTCGTTTTGACAGTTAATGTTGTCATTTATATTACATCTTTCATGAGTTTTTTTCTCACCAATTGTCGTTCCATTACATAATTTTGATGGGTCAATATTTTTCGCAATAGTACTATTGATGATTCAATATTAAGTATTCAATTACGTAATAGCTTCTACTTGTGGTTTAAAAAAATTTAGTTGGATAAACACAGCCTGCTCACTATGTACAGCTGTCAAAAGAAAAAGTGGCCGCTCTCCTGAAACAAAGTTCCCTTCGGGTATCTTCGCTACAATTCGGAGACAGACATGTTGTTGGACCACGTTGCCTGATATCTACAGTTATAATTGAAGTATTCTCTCTGTTATTCGATAGGCCTCTTATTCGTGAGGTCCTGCGTTCGACTACAACCTCGTGCTTTTTATGTTCTTTTTTGCTCTGTTTTTGAGAGAGACAAACTATACATAATGGCTCCTTTCTCTTTTACGATTATTTTAGTAATTAACATCAGGTTCATTAATATATTATGCCATGACTTTATCATTATGATATTGTGGCTGCAAATGGAAAGAAAAAAGATTTTATTCTCAATAAAAATATCTTTCGCGGCATAAACAAAAGAAATTTACTGGCGTCGGCCTTAAAACATTCAAACAATTAAGCGTTCAAAAGCAAAACAAAAAGCCACAATTCAATATTCAGTCTATCTTCCTCTTATCTCGATCATCTTGCAGTCGAGTGGGCATGGAATTGACTAGTCTTTGCAAATAGCGACTGTTCTTAGACACGATATTCCAGGCATTCTGAACATACATAAGTGTTCTGTCCATGGGCAGGTCTTTCATTGCAAACCCAGCAATCTCCAATCGTTCCTATTTTCTGCCTTCCTCTTAGTCTCCGCATATGATTTACATATCTTAATGTCGTCTATTATTCTTTTCAACCAGAGACCCAACCAATTCCTTTTTCTCTTTCTAATCAGTTTCAGCATCATTCTTTCTCACTCACTTTTTCAAACACAATTTTATTTCTTATTCTGTCTGTCCACTTCACACACACCGTTCTTCTCCACATCCACATTTCAAATGCTTCAATTCGTTTCTCTTCATTTCGTCGTAATGTCCATGTTCCTTCCCCATACAATGCCACACTCCACACAAAGCACTTCACTAGTCTCTTCCTTAGTTCTTTTTCCAGAGGTCCGCAGAAGATCCTTCTTCTTCTATTAAAAGCTTCCTTTGTTCATGTTTGCAGTTTTTCTTGGGAAGGATAGGTCTAAATGCGGTAACATCCCGTTGCTTTCCGCACACCACTATCTCTTTCGCATCTTATTAAATTCCAGGGGGCCCAAGCGTGGAGATTAGGAGAGTGGATTTGACTAATTGGGCCCTCCGGACTTCACCGAAAGTCACGGCAAGGGTTAAATATTAATTCTATCAGGATGTTTGACCCGATCAGAGACCGGGAAATCTCAATTAGCCTTTGCTACCCGCATCCTGGACTAGCTTCTACGAATCATCAGAAAATCTTAGAGTGTAATTGGGCCAATTTTTCCGAAAATGTTTCCACACTTTTGCCCTTGTAGCTCAGCGGACAAACGTCGGAATTTAGATGTCAACGTTTCAGGTTCAATTCCTCGTTACTCCTTTTCATTTTATTGTGGTTCAAGATAGTATAATGTAATAATACGAAAAGAAAAACTAATAGCAGTATTATGCAACTGGATTTTTCCAAACCTAATATTAAATTTATGTTATTTATATCGCTAAAGAACGATTACAATATAAATAACTTGAATATTATTTATACAGTATCACTAAAGAAAGATAACAGAATATAAATGATAAATATCGGTTTGTTTAATTAATATAAGATATTATATAATACGTATTTAATTATCTAAGTAAAATGACCTATTTTACAAAGAAAGATGATTATTTGTGTTATAATAATTACTTACATAAAATACAGATTATTTATATTGCGAAAGAACAATAACAATATAAATAACTTGAATATTATTTTATAATGCTAATGAAGGAAAACAGAATATAAATGATAACTTGAATATTATTTATATCGCTAAAGAACGATAATATAAAAAACGTGAATATTATTCATATCGGAATTTCACAGATTTATTAGAGATGTATTTAAGAAATTTTAGAAGAGTAGTAATTAGTAACAGTGTCCTATTTATTCTACTTGGAGCCAAATTTGTAGCTTTTGAAAGTGTGGTTACTATGTTGAAGTGTATGTGTTGCAAAGGATGCTTAATTTGTTATGTATGTGAGTCAGTTATGGGATGCTTGATGTCGTCGCAATGTCGTAATTATAGTTTGATTGTGTTTGTGTGCCTATTGTGTACTAATTTATGATGTATGGTACGGAAAGCTGCATATTTGTGTTATAGAAGTGTTACGTATGTGTGTTGTTAATGTTTTTGTATGTTTCAAATTGATAACTGATATTTGTTTTGCAATCGCAATGCCTAATTTACGGATTGTTTACGTTTTGTTTACATCGTATAAGCTAATTTAATTTTCTTTTCCATTTCTCTTTATGCTTATTTTTTTGTGTATAAAACTATAGCCCTAACATACATATATAAAATAGGGCTAACCCTTATTGGAGATACAATAATAATAATTATTATTCATATCGTTATAAAACGATAACAGAATACAAATGATGACTTGAATTTTATTCATATCTCTAAAGAACGATAACAAAATATAAATAACGTGATATCCATAAAGAACTGGATATAAATGATAATTTGAATATCATTTACATCGCTAAAGAATGATTAAAAAGTAAAATGAAAACTTGAAGAAGGCCCGAACCCATTAAACAAGCACTTTACCGCTGGTCTACGAGGCGCAGATATGGAATACTTTCATATTTCCGGAACTACTTGTACAAGCACATGCATCGTGTAACATCGCCATGACCCAAAGTGGACTTTGAAAATATTCGCTGTTCACGAGTGCGGCCACTTTTTTTTTTTTTTTTTTTTTTTAACAACTGTACAACTGCATCGAGAAATTCATAATACAGGCCTGGACTGCGTAAATATACTTACTGTATTAATAAATTTTCTTCTAGAATTTAGTCTTCATGTTGTATCAAGGATGTAATTTAATTTCGCGTTATAATTTCCATGGCCTCGTGAAAGTCGTTGTTGAATACAACAGACAATAATAAAGAACAATTGACCGTAGAAGGTTGCATTTTAGTATTACACATGAATGTTTGATCGTATATGTATTTATTTTTTAATTAATTTAATTTCCAGTTGCACAATTTTAATGTAGCCTATGTTTTCTCCTGGTTATGAAGGTTAAATGTGCAAACTTTGGCACATATCGGTCAAAGCGTGTAGATTTTTATATAGGACATGCACACATACATACATACATACATACATACATACATACATACATACATACCCACATTCACTTTTATATATTAGAAGAAGATTTTATTTTCTTGTGTGTATAACACTTTGGGGGGGGGGGTGCCCGTATAAGAGGTAACAGCTACCGGTCTGTTACTGACGGACTCTGGACAAGTAGAAAGGGAAACAAATGCCTTCGTTCCTCTCAACTTGTAGGAAATGTCGTTTAGTAACACTGCAACCTTGTAATAAAGTTCGTCCCATACTCGAAGTATATATTTGTCAATTTCAGCAAATACATCAATGGTACCAGCCCGGAATTCGGGCAGATCAGTCGGAAATAGCGGCACAAACACCAAATCCTTCACATACCCCCACACAAAAAATGTCACAAGGGGTAAAGTCGGGAAAGCGTGGAGGCCGTGATAGCAGATCGTGATCATCATTCCCGATACGATCAATCCATATGTTTCGCAGTCTAGTGTTGAAGAAATCACGAACGCGAACCTAAAGTTGATCCCTATATGCTCAATTCCTTCTTCACGCACAGGAGAACGTTAATTTCCCTCTACCCATGCCTAAAGTATCTATACTCCTTTTTTTCAAGAAATTACTCTTCACCCTAAGCAAACATGTTATTTTATTGGAATAATATTAAAAAGGCCTTTTCGTTCAAAGCAAGAACTGAAATTTAATATTTTCATTTGAACGTTTTTAATTATGTATGTCTTTCATACAATAGTTAAAGAAAAATGAACTACAAACAAAAATATTATTAATAACGTAAGTAAAAGAAGTAATATTTTGAAAGAATGCAAAACGTATAGTGAGAAGTTGTCATCTGCTTGTCAGTGATTCCCCCCTTTGTAATAATATTGATTTAAATCCAGATATATATATATATATATATATATATATATATATATATATATATAATAATCTAAAAAACTAGATGTGAAATTCAACACAGAGACAGTTGCTAACTGAAAAACCAGATTCTTCACTCTGTTCTTGTAGTTCTGCCTTGCACGTTGAATAGTTAAACTCCTAATAAATTACATTACACACAATACTTCAGAATGTAGTGGAAATATTTCTTAAAAAGTAAGTTAGACTTTATAAAGTTTAGTAAGAAATTCAGATTTTTAACACATGTGTACCTAAATTTATTGTAGGCGTATCTTTATAAATCCAACAACGCATTCTACTGAAATACACATTTGAACCAAAATTACTATTTCTTCATCTAGGAATAGTAGCGACATACCAACACAAGATAGCTCCCCGCCACTAGACGCCGGCTACCCGCCACCACAAGCCGGCTACCCGCCATCAGACGCCGGCTACCGCCAACACAAGCCGGCTACCGCCATCACAAGCCGGCTACCGCCACCACAAGCCGGCTACCGCAATCACAAGCCGGCTACCGCCACCACAAGTCCGCTACCGCCACCACAAGCCGGCTACCGTCACCACAAGTCGGCTACAGCCACCACAAGCCGGCTACCGGCACCACAAGCCGGCTACCGCCACCACAAGCCTGCTACCGCCACCACAAGCCGGCTACCGCCACCACAAGCCGGCTACCCGCCACCACAAGCCGGCTACCGCAATCACAAGCCGGCTATCGCCACCACAAGTCGGCTACCGATACCACAAGCCGGCTACCGCCACCACAAGTTGGCTACCGCCACCACAAGCCGGCTACCGCCACCACAAGCCGGCTACCGCCACCACAAGCCGGCTACCGCCACCACAAGCCTGCTACCGCCACCACAAGCCGGCTACCGCCACCACAAGCCGGCTACCCGACTACCACAAGCCGGCTACCCGACCACCACAAGCCGGCTACCGCCACCACAAGCCGGCTACTGCCACCACAAGCCGACTACCGTCATCACAAGCCGGCTACCGCCACCACAAGCCGGCTACCGCAATCACAAGCCGGCTACCGCCAACACAAGCCGGCTACCGCTATCACAAGCCGGCTACCGCCACCACAAGCCGGCTACCCGCCACCACAAGTCGGCTACCGCCACCACAAGATATGTCGGCTCTGATGTTCGAACTTCTCTTCGTTTAGAAATGTTTTAGATTCTTTTTCTCTCCATGTATTACCGTCTCTAATGTCAGATTACAGCGTAGTATTCTCTATTCATTCTAACATACCTATTTACTTATTCTTTTATTATGGAGGAGGGTCCCAAGGCTTGCACTGCAGCATGGGGCTTATTGTTTTATATCTCTTTTGGATAGGGATTATTGTTGTTTAAAGTGCGTACGACCGCATTACTGTATTACTCGACCAAGGCCAGTGGAGTCCTGCAGCCCGGAGCCGCGGCGCTGCTGCTCCTACGTTCGCAATACTGCATCGCGGTAGTTCACATTACGCCCGCGGCTCCACTCGCCTTGGTCGAGTAATATAGTGATTCACTGCTTGGTCCAATCTACCGCTTCAGCTACACATCACCCAGTTCTTACAGGGTCTGCTACGAAAGCTTATCCGTTCTCCTGGAACTTCTTCAGTTTTCTCAGATCGAGGCTTTCTGAATGCAAATAACGATACTACATATTACTGCATCCTCTGTTGACCTGAAACTATTGAAAGATGATAGATGGATTTGAAATTAATGAAGACGAAAGGAATTCGAGGTTCAACGCCAAACTTTACTCAGCAATTCTGTTTTAACTGGTTAAGAGAAAAACCTCGTAAAAAACGCAATGAAGTAATTTGCCCAACCAGTATTTCAACCCGGGCCCCCTAGTTCCATAATCAAACATGCTAATAATTGCTTACTGAGGTGATTTATTTATTTATTGGTAATTTCCAAGATTCGTTACACGGACTTGTGATGTCATAGAAGATGAGTTACAGGTTTGGTTTGTTCAGGTTTTTGGAATACTCACCAACAAACAAATATGCAAGGCATCCAAAAACCACCGGCGTAGCTCAGTCCGCTAATGCGTTTGTCTACCGATTCAGAGTTGCGCAGGTTCGATTCCCGCTTGGACTGATTACCTGGTTGGGTTTTTTTCGAGGTTTTACCCAACAATAAGACAAATGTCCGGTAATCTCTGAGGAATCCTCGGCCTCATCTCGCTACCACCAATCCCATCGACGCTAAATAACCTCGTAGTTGATACAGTGTTATTAAATAATAACCAAGTAAGGCATACCAAAAACCTGAACAAACCAAACCTAACCTGTCACTGATCCTCGATGATGTCACTGATGTTATGAGTATGTAACGAATCTTGAAAATTACATATTTATTTACTGCCTATCTATACGGGAACTACGTAGGCCTATAAGCTTAATAATAATATACTTACTGTCAGAACACACCCGGTGTAGACGTTGTTCACTGACCATAACAGACTGCTGTGCATTCGGCCATTGATTACAACATTGTATGGTGGAACAATTCACGTCTTTAAAATAGCACGTTTGTCCGGAAGACTATCCAAAACATAACAGAATGATACTTGACTTTTTTATTGCTCTTTACATGACTTGCAGCTCATCTTGTACAGGTTTTAGTTCATTACTTCTTGTTTCATGCGAAATTATGCAGTTTCAGATTTACAAAATTGTTAATCGTGATATGGATCAAATGATTAACCACTGATTAGTCTCTACCTGATAACAGTCTTACATTAGAGATAAATCTCTGAAAATCCAAACTATATTTCGTTCCATAATGTCTGACAGGCGAGTAAGAGAGGAGGATAATTACTATTGAACCAATGGCAGAGATCTCATTCCACGTTTATCTTGACGTTGGGGCTCTGAAGTGTTCTACCTTCGCCTAAATTCAAGACTAGCGTAGAATGAGACTTCTGCCATTGGTTGACAGCAATTATACTTCTCTCCTCCTCTGCCGGTCATATTTATATCGCCTGTCAGACATTATGGAACGAAGTATAACACTACAGGGACATTACTTTATTTTTACAACATTTTTAACAATTTACCTGGGTATACTAGGAAACACTGTTATCCCCTTCCATTACAGGAGTTTGGTGTTACTATTGCAATATGTAAACAAATAATTTTACTAGCTATAGGAGGAAAGAAAAGTAGTGTATCCATTTATGTTGCAGGGAAATACGATATTACGATTTTCAGTTTGTTTATTACTTTTACGGTATTTTATCAAAATACAGTAGACTAGTAACAGTTTTTTTTTCCCACAAACTCAACTATTCAGACGGTTGTATTCATTATATAATGGAGACTTTATTCAGCATACTACCTTACTTTCGGTACTCTAATCTTCACTTCTGCTCAGTCCACAGAGATAAAGTTATTCAGTCATACTGCACACCGTACCTGTGCGAAATAAGCAGGGCCAGATGCTTATGGAAATAGCGAAAATCACGGCATAATAGATATACAATAGATTTTTACTAATCTTTACGAATTAAGTGATTTTGATTAATAATATGCGGATAAAACAATCACGACAAATCGCGAAATAGAGTTCTAATACCGAAATATAAACACATTCGCGAATTATTATTATTGCGTCTTTTTATAGCGAATTTCATATTCTGAGTTCTTTTTTCGGACTTCTTTTTCATTTGAATTTGTAATACATTCAAGTACGCTACATTACATGGTAGTCCAGGTGTTCTCATTACATTAGTGAACTCAAAAGACGGAGAATTCAAAATTTGGCTAATAATTTGAAAGTGTTAATTTGAGGGCTGCAATTTTTTTCTCGATTTTAATTGATGTGTGTTAAATAAAGTTTTAATCCAACAAGAGTATTGGCCATACCGCACCTTTACCAGAATCCAACGAATCTTTAATGTTAATTATTTGGAGAGTAATATCCATACTGAGTTAATACTCCAATTTCAAAATAATTGTTATTTTTTTAAATTTCCATTAATATCCGACAAGAATACAAATCAATCTGTAACAATCTCCGCCGACACCAATATTAAAAAACACAAATGAGCAAAATTAATCGCCATAAATACCTTCCGTGGAAATAAGCTTCAATAACATAGGCTATTTCTTCTATAGGAAACACAACTATATTTCTGAAACACACTATACTATGTACTGTTTACTTCACTGCTAGCAGACTTCGAATGCGACAGTAAGTTTGTATGGCTGAAGGGAGAAAGGACATTAGTTGAAGGGGTGGGAATCAAGTATATTCAGAAACACAGGTACAATAAAAATGCAAGCAAAAATAAAGTGATGTCCCGGTATATCAACCTAATAGAATTCGAAATTACACACGAGCACAGCGAGTAATGGTGATATTTGAAGGTACATGGTGGCGGTTATGCAATGGCATACACTAATATATGAAGAGGAACTGTATATCAACGATGAAATATATTAAGTATATTAAATCATGAGAACGACAGTTTTATTAAACAGTTTAATCAGACATGAATGTATCCACGTCAGTACACTTTACAGGAACACTTGTTATCAGGCCACGGATGTTGGGTACGTCTGTGTTCTCCGCGCGACTACGGCTTCAGATAGGACGGGGGGTTTGTGCTGGTAGTTTGCGTTGCAAGCGCACAGTGACAGTCACAAAGCGGGCACATACAAGTACAGCATACGGACGAGGTAACCGAGTCATGGCGAAGCCAATTACATTCAAAGAAGTGCAGGTAAGCGGACGTTTTGAGAACTCACAACACACGTGTTATTAGAAGTGGTGTTATAAAAGTTTAACAATACTACTTTGAATTGTAGGTGAATTGTTTCGTGGAGGAATTTGGAGGAGGTGAAATATTTTCTTCGAATGGAGAATTTTTAATTTGTAGATTGTGCCGCACACAAACTAGAGTCTGGAAACGAGCATTCATTGATAGACATTGCAACACAAAAAAACATAAGGCAAGTGTAGCTTTATTGGAGCAGGAAGTAAACAAAGTTCCATCTACTTCTCTCTCAAGTCGGAAGTCTACATTTTTTCGGGACGTCTGTGAGATGATGGTGGGGGCCAACATTCCATTCCATAAAGTAGAGAATGTTTTTTTTTAAGAACTTCATAGAAAAATATACAGCAAAACAACTTCCTTCCGAATCAACTCTTCGCAAAAACTATCTGCCAGATTGTTATGCAGTTGTTTTAAATCAAATAAGGAAAGCTGTAGGAAATAATAAGATTTGGGTTTCTGTGGGCGAAACGACTGATGAAACAGGGCGATTTGTAGCACATGTCGTTGTCGGAACATTGAGTCCTGATGGACCTGGTGAAAAGTTTTTGTTAACCGCAGAGGTACTTGATAAAGTGAATCATGCATCCATTGTAACACTATTTGAAAACTCAATGTCTCTTTTATGGCCAGACGGAGTTGATACTTGGATAGACCTTTCTCGACTATGTGGCCTTTCTCGTCTTTACGCACTTCATCCAGCACTGCGGAAAATGATAAGGAGCGACGGATTCCTGGCGAGTTTGCTGTACAACCATATGACTTCAGGAGACCAGGAAATTGGGAGAATCCCACGTAAATTGGGATACCCGGCAACCCTGGCTGTCAGAAATAGGTACTGTGTTCAAACTTGCATAATTTTCATAGGAACTCTGAATGTGAACATCCATAACCACGGTTAATAAAAGAATTAATATGTAAACTTTTTAATTCAATCTGCAGGTTAAACTTCTGTATGAAGTCAAAAAAGTAGTAGCAGCAACAGCAGGAATAGTAGTAGTAATAATAATAACAGTAGCAGCAGCAATAGCATAAGAAAATGTTTCATTAATCCGTAACTAAGACAAGAATTACTTTCAATCAGTTATATTAAAAAAAATACATATTTTTATAATTTATGCAGTTTCTGTATGTTTAATTTCGGTGGATAATTTTATTATTCATGTATGCACTGAAACAACAGCTGTTTGAAGAAAATGAATAATATAGAGTGAGTGAAGGACAATAACTGTGTATAATAACGTAGTTTTAAAGGTAAATACTATCTTCGAAATGAGTTGAACACACTGAATGATTCAATGTAGGGTAGAAATTCTCTCTGCGGATTGCACCTATTCACTTTCGGTTAAGCGAATCTTTACTCAGAGGAAACTTGAAGCAAGTACAATAGTTAGTCTTCTGTAACATAATATGGAGAAAAAATCGTCGTAGGAATTAAGGATTAACTAACCAGTGAAATATAACATTCCTTCCTTCTTTATCGTTACATCCGTGTGCATTGCTGCAATAAAAAGCAGCACACGAAAGAACCATACTTATTCAGCTCTACCAAACAAATGGCCGCTCGTCGACAGTTCAATTTGGGAACATAACACTAGCGCCAGTGAGCGGTCTAGCGGTTATTTAGTAATTCTATGATTTTAACCTTTATAGAGCAATATAACGCTAAGAGAACTGAGCTGTGTCGCCATTTCTTTTAACACAATAACGAGTACCGCTCCCGCTACAAAAACAAAATAAATCGATTTAGTTTTCATTATTTGGTATTCCCTTGACTGTTTTTTTTTCCATAGTACAGAACAGTATTTTACCACTGTATCGACAGAGGGCAATTTTTCCGAGTGCTATACTACTCCAGATAAATGGCAGCCTGCCCAAGGTTGTAGATTGGGCGAAAAGTCGTGGATTGAGCTACTCCATAGCCATGTTTGCGACTAATAAAAGTTATATTCTAGGCAACTTGCGGATTTTTGGTCTGCTAGAAATATTTGCGAGTGTAATTTGGACCGATGGCAACTCGTTATCATTTTTCAACATATTATCTGTATCACTCGTTTTAATTTGAGTTCATATTTGGCATGGCATTGACTTTCGATTAATAAATAAATGATTTCCTGTAATAAATAACTTTTACGATAATTGCAATCCCCGTGAATCACCTCCGATGCTAAAACCATTCTGCTACGCCTCCACTTGTATTCGAAGGAGCTTCCCCATCCCCACTCGCACTGACCTTGAAACCAACGGGCCCGGGTTCAAGCTCTGGTTGGGTTTTTCTTCGTGGTTTTCCCTCAACCCAAATCGCACTCCCAGTAAAACAGTATCGTAACTCAAAAATTGTGATTTGTAAAGATACACTAAACTAGTAAAATACCGCTGTAAAATATTTTAATAAATAGGTACCAAAACTTTGATAATTTACTATTTCATTATTATAATTTCATACCTTCAAAGAGTAAAACAATATTGGAATATTACATTATGCAACGAGCCTATAATGGTAGTAATTAAGATGCGAGTATGGATATTTATGAAACGAGCGCAAGCGAGTTTCATAATTTTCATACGAGCTTCTTAACTACCATTATAGGCGAGTTTCATACGACTTTTTATGCTCGACCATATTTCTAACTTGAAATTACCGGTATTCAGATGTATACATTTTATTTGTATCTGACAAGATCGGAAGTGACCTTGTTCTAGGTCGTGAATTGTGAGATGTGTGCAGACGAGAAAGTATTGATTTTTTCCGAGGAACAATAATGTCATTGACCTTGACGTAGTTCCGTTAAACTTGATAATATTATAATTATAACCTTGATTACTGAATTCGACATTGAAAAACGAGATGACAAATTGAATTTATTTGAATATTATTTACAATTAACGCTAATTATTATAGTAACAGAACATAACCTTCTGCGACAGTATTGGATTTCCAGCCTCCGTGACTTTTCGCTAATTCTCTTTCGATTGCATATCCGAGAATAATCGATACTTGCGGTTTTATAACGGTACAAAGCTGACTTGTCATTGGCTGAACACATGTAAGCTGAGTTATCATTGGCTGAAGATCTGTACTTTAATGAGTAGGTGTACTTTAATGACATGCATTAAAGACTGCTACCAGGTGTATAATTAGTACATTTCGGTATGGTCGAGCATAATAGTACATTATGCAACGAGCCTATAATGGTAGTAATTAAGACGCGAGTATGTTTGTTTATGAAACGAGCGAAAGCGAGTTTCATAATTTTCATACGAGCGTCTTAATTACCATTATAGGCAAGTTTCATACGACTTTTTATGCTCGACCATATTCCTAACTTGAAATTATTCAGAAGTATTCATGTTATGGTTATGTAAGTGAGGAGTGGAACTGACCTGAATTGTGAGATGTACGCAGACGCGAAAGTATTGATTTTTTTCCGAAACATGAATGTCATTAACCTTGATATAATCTAGAGAATAACATGAACATTAGGCTTGATATAACCTGGAAATTGATTTAGAATTTAAAAACGAGATGACAAATTGAATTTATTTGAATATTATTTACAATTAACGCTAATTATTATTGTAACAGAACATAAAATTCTGCGACAGTATTGGATTTCCAGCCTCCGTGACTATTCGCTAATTGTCTTTCGATTGCAAAACCGAGAATAATCGATACTTGCGGTTTTATAATGATACACTCAGTACAAAGGTGATTTCTCATTGGCTGAACAACTGAATTATAATGAATGGATGTACTTTATTGAGGTGCATCAAAGGGCTACTACCGGGTGTATAATTACTACATTTCGGCATGATCGAGCATAAAAAAATTTACGAAAGTAATATGTGATTTTCGACATACGACAGTATATTACCCGGGGAGTGCGAAATGCTGGCCAACTTTCTGCGCTGGACCCTGGACTCATTTCGTTGGCTTTATCATCTTCATCTTATCAGAAGCTAGATAACCATTGCAGTTGATAAAGAGTCGTAAAATAAACTAATATCCGAAGTTTCAGGCCTTAGGTTTAAGTCATTGGCACCTTGGGCAAAGTGAATTTTGGAGTCCACTCCCTTACCCTACTTTCACCCGTTGATATTTACAGTAGCAACGTGTTATCTTCCCAAACAAGAAACTTTGTTAGAATGGCAATAATAATAATAATAATAATAATAATAATAATAATAATAATAATAATAATATTAATAATAATGATAATAATAAAATTATAATAATAAATTATTACAGTTTTTATTATTACTATTATTATCATTATTATTATTATTATTATTATTATTATTATTATTATTATTATTATTATTATTTTATATTTTGTATGCAGCAGAAAGCCAAAACATTGCTCTTGTTAACTGATAATATCATCATGCTAGGGAAGTGATAAAAATTGTAGATTAAGCAGCCATTTTCAGTTGATGACGCGGGAAATAAATGACGATCGCAAGGCATGTTTTAGAGTAGCCTTACGGTAAAGAATTTGTATTTTGAAATGTTGGGAAAAAAAAGAAACAAATGTTAAGGAAGTGATAAAAACAAACAAATGCTAGGGAAGTGATAAAATTGTAGCGATAAACAGTCATGATTGGTTGAAACATTTCCATTTGTACCGTTTTATTGGTCAAAAGTAGTATGAAGTAGTAAAAGTGTAATATGAACATGAAATATTAGGATATTTACTAAAAAGTAACCATTTTGTGTAATTTTCCTTATTTCGAAGTGCGTTTATTAATAGTTTCATTGCAATTCTACATTATTACGAAAATATTTTTAACTAGTCACAGAATTGCAAATCATACTTGTCAAATGTCCTTATTTGAAATATAGAGATAATTCCCACATGAAGAAATGATACAGCGATAAGGTAACATTCTATAGTTTGAGTCCTGAATTGTTCGTATAACTTGGGTAACTTTTCACGTTACGGTTCCTACAATTTTCGGTAAGTAGGCCTATATATTATCACTTTATTATAGGGATAATTTGTTCTATTGAATTTGGAACCGACTTCTCCACAATTACACAATTTTTTCTACGCGATTCCTGATTGTAATAATCTTCCTTGGACACATTCTTTGTTTAAGTGTACGGAAACCAACATTTATTTAGTTGTTAAGATATTGGCATTCTTGATATCAATGCTAGAAGCGGTTGCTGGGTATCACTTCTTTGTATGTTTTAAAGGAATTGACAGAAGCAAATAAGAGAATAGATACGTCAAAAAAAGATATTGATTATTATTAACGTAACGTAAGTAAATGACTGAAATATGACGTGAAATTGTTTTACAGACAGTTTAATGAGAGCGGAATATTGTACAGTTAACAAACCATTATTATTATTGTTAATGTTCTGTAGTGATATTGGTCTTGTTGTGATTACATTATGTCTACATCATTTGAGAAATCATATTTTTCTTTTCCGAAACCGTTAATACTTATTTCCTCTCGGAGAGAAAATTATGCAATGATCTCTTTTGTGAACATTGGAAACTCAGATATCTTTACTTGTTATTTTCATTTCATTTATAGTAGGCCTATTTCATGGATTTTATACTGGTATTGTAGCTCTAAGTCTAAAGTAGTACAAGTATTAAACGATACATATTAAGTACTTTCAATTTACAAGCATAAAGAATTTATTATTTTAGCAGTAGGTATGGGTGTGGGAAAAATTAGTTAATTCTGTTCTGAACCTCTTCTGTTGGTATTCAAAGATTTAATTAGACAGTGCATTAAAGAAGAGACATCAGAGAATGGAATGCTGCTCGTCATTTAAACACAACAACTATAACGACACACGTCTCATTCTATTACTGAAATGTAGCTACTGTAGATGAAGCTAAGTAATATTAGAAAAAACTATGTGCTGTATATCTTGGTTTGTGTCTCATTTCTTACATTCCTTTTCCACAGAGATGTTATCCTACGTTATAAGAAACCTTAATGTACAGAACGCTGTAAGAACAGTAGCGCTTGGTACATATTATAATAGCAAGAAGAAAAAGACTTGGCCTAAAGCCGGTGAAAAAATTGTACTCATTGAAGGAATTCAGCGCTCTGGCAGCATAGTTGTAAGTATTTCGATATCCATAAAGTAAGTACGTATGTTTCTTTTTGTGGGTGTAATTTTTATTTACACATTAACTTGTACAATTTTGGAATTTGAAAGTTAACGTCGGGAAAGAAATTACAAGTAATACTTAATTTAAACAATTATTGCTTTCAATTTATAGTTAACTGTACGAGAACTGAAATTCAGGTTAACTGCACGAAAAGAAGTCAGCAGGAATACAAGTATTGCTGAACCATGAAATTGATATAATGTAAAAGATTAATATTTTCTCAATCTAAAAGTTTTTAAATTTTTTAAGAATATTTAGATCTTTTAACATATCATAGTGTTGTAATGCATTGCTAGTATGAAGCACTACCTGACACAACAGATGAGTGCACAAGAATGCGAAGTTTGGGAGTTTAAACCGCCGTGCCGACCGAAAATTCGGAAGAAATCAGCGAGTTAGAAAGCGAAATAGTGAAGTATTATACAATATCAGGGAGGGTGTGTGAGTGTGTCTAGTGCCTACCCACTTCACTTGCGTGATTCGAATTCCGCATATTGCGGATAGATGGCAGGACTGTGACCCATTTCCAATTTGTACACCACTTCGGCGGTACACGCTGTACATGATGTACAGTGAAACCTCTCCTTACAGACATCCCCAAGATACGGACACTCCTCATATACGGACAGATTTTTATGTCCCAACTGAAATAATATATAAATAATGATAAATTAAACTCTCGTTTACGGACACTCTCAGACACGGACACGGACAGCTGTTTCACAGTCCTAAAGCTTGTTTTACCTCCTTACTGCGGACAGAACTTGGATTTCAATGGAAATTTAGTTTTGAGAACTCTACAGAAATTCTTAACATGAAACGTAACATAAGGGTCTCGTAGGCTACCACTAGCCCAGCCGACTACCTCTTGTTAGCTGGATGCGAATGGATAAACAAAGTCATAAAATTTAACCTGTCTGATGGGTCCAAGGTTTCCGCGATCGTGAAATTGTATTCGACACATGATGGGGTTAGTAGGATTATTCTCTTCACTTCAATCAGTTGTTCTGTTTCGAGAGATATGGCACCTGAACGTAAAGGTTAAGTTGAAAACTGTAAATTACAGTAGCCTACTGCATAACTGTATACCTAGAATAAAAGTTGTACGGCACAGTACTGTATTTTTCTTTTCGGTCTTATCTATGTAGTTCAAAGTTGCAAAGAATTTACTGTAGTACTGTAGACTTAGAATTAAACTACAGTAATACATTTCATTTAAAGCGTGAAGGGCTACATAATGCATATCATAAATTTACTGTTAGGTTGGGGAACCTCCCTCTCAATAAAGGACACCTCCCAGATGCGGACAGATTGTTCCGTCCCTTCGATGTCCGTAAATAAGAGGTTTCACTGTAGGCTATATCTGTGAAGAATTATGTCGCGTACTAGGGTGAGTGGCTGTGTAGGTATTCGTGTAAGTGTGGTGTAGGGAATGGGTGAGGATAACGAAAATTACATTATGGTTTATTTAACGACACTCGTAACTGCAGCGTCGCTGGTGTGTCGGAATTTTGTCCCTCGGAGATTTCTTACATGCCAGTAAATCTACTGACATGAGCCTGTCAGCCACCAGCGTGGCTCAGTCGGTTAAGTCCCTAGTCTGAAGTTGCGCTCGGGCACGGGTTCGAGTCCCGCTTGGATTTTTTACCTATTGGGTTTTTTCCGAGATTTTCCCCAACTGTAAGGTGAATGCCAGGTAACATATGTCGAATCCTCGACCTCATCTCTCCCAATATCATCTCGCTATCACCAATCTCATCGACTTAAATGCCATCGACCTGTGTAGGGATCGAACCTCAACCTCGAACACAGAAGGCCAGCGCTTACCGACTGCGCTACCAAGGCCGACGAGGATGATGATGTTGAGGAAGGAAAAGGGGAAACCCGGTGCCGGCACGTAGCCTACTTCTGTCCAATAGCACCAAGGGGCCGCCAGGCTTAACGTCCCCATCCGACGGACGAATCACTATCGACAGTGACATATCCTTTCTCTTCATATGCAATGCGGAAAGATTTGGGATTTAACCCAGGCATATTGGTGCACAATTTAGTGATTAGAAGTTGTGCACCGCCACCTCTCCTAGTTTCGAAAATATCTGACCCCGCCGAAAATTGAACTCAGGTCGGCTAGTCGCTGTCAGAGAGCTAACTCGGCGGACCTACAATACCAGGAATATACGGACCATTTTCTCATGTTCTCGTCAGAGTTATGCTACGTCATTCTCACAGATTAAAACACGTTTTTCTCACCTCCAAGCCCTCTTCCCCATTTTAAAAGTTCTGCTCACGGCCATGGATGAGTGGGTGATGTGTCGTCTTAATAAGAGAAACATAATATTCACATAATATTTATAGCGCACTGTAGAGGCGTTATGTAGGAAACAAAATTGACAAAATCGGTCATATTCTGTGCAGTTTGGAACCTGATGTCGCTAAGTATAACTTGCCCACAAGAAGCTCAAATCTGAAATTATTTAATACAATTAAAGTAAATGTTTGTTGTGAGAACAATAATCACGTATGCCAGACCAATGAAATAGTTTGCAGTCACTCAGAATCCAAGCCGTTTTAAAAGCCATGTTTGTATCTTGCTGTAGTAATGACTAATAGCAAACTGTAACATTAGCTGTTGAAGGAACTACAATTTGTTGTATGTAGCCTAACAGTGAGCACTTCTATTTCGCAGGGTAGAATCCCCAACACATACAACTTCGTGTACCTGCTAAGCAGAGGACAAACTCCAGTGGCCAAAAAGGTAGGTGGGACTTATGTCGATATTATTTATATTTTTATTATCATTATTATTATTATTATTACTACTATTATTTATTGTTCTCTTTCACTGCAAACCTAGCATTCTCAAATCCTTCCTATTTTCTGCCTTTCTCTGTCTCCTATTATTATTATTATTATTATTATTATTATTATTATTATTATTATTATTATTATTATTATTATTTACTGTTCTCTTTCAGTGCAAACCTAGCATTCTCTAATCCTTCCTATTTTCTGCCTTTCTCTGTCTCCTATTATTATTATTATTATTATTATTATTATTATTATTTACTGTTCTCCTTCACTGCAAACCTAGCATTCTCCAATCCTTCCTATTTTCTGCCTTTCTCTGTCTCCTATTATTATTACTATTATTATTATTATTATTAGGCCTATTATTATTATTATTATTATTATTATTATTATTATTATTTATTGTTCTCTTTCACTGCAAACCTACCATCCTTTAATCCTTCCTATTTTCTGCCTTTCTCTGTCTCCTATTATTATTATTATTATTATTATTATTATTATTATTATTATTATTATTATTTATTGTTCTCTTTCACTGCAAACCTAGCATTCTCTAATCCTTCCTATTTTCTGCCTTTCTCTGTCTATTATTATTATTATTATTATTATTATTATTATTATTTACTGTTCTCTTTCACTGCAAACCTAGCATTCTCTAATCCTTCCTATTTTCTGCTGCCTTTCTCTGTCTCCTATTATTATTATTATTATTATTATTATTATTATTATTATTATTATTATTATTATTTACTGTTCTCTTTCACTGCAAACCTAGCATTCTCTAATCCTTCCTATTTTCTGCCTTTCTCTGTCTCCTATTATTATTATTATTATTATTATTATTATTATTATTATTATTATTATTATTATTATTATTTATTGTTCTCTTTCACTGGAAACCTAGCATTCTCTAATCCTTATTTTCCGCCTTTCTCTGTGTCCTATTATTATTATTATTAATATTATTATTATTATTATTATTATTATTATTATTATTATTATTATCATTTACTGTTCTCTTTCACTGCAAACCTAGCATTCTCTAATCCTTCCTATTTTCTGCATCTCCTATTATCATTATTATTATTATTATTATTATTATTTATTGTTCTCTTTCACTGCAAACCTAGCATTCTCTAATCCTTCCTATTTTCTGCCTTTCTCTGTCTCCTATTATTATTATTATTATTATTATTATTATTATTATTATTACTATTATTATTATTATTATTATTACTATTATTTATTGTTCTCTTTCACTGCAAACCTAGCATTCTCTAATCCTTCCTATTTTCTGCCTTTCTCTGTCTCCTATTATTATTATTATTATTATTATTATTATTATTATTATTATTATTTATTGTTCTCTTTCACTGCAAACCTAGCATTCTCTAATCCTTCCTATTTTCTGCCTTTCTCTGTCTCCTATTATTATTATTATTATTATTATTATTTATTGTTCTCTTTCACTGCAAACCTAGCATTCTCTAATCCTTCTTATTTTCTGCGTTTCTCTGTCTCCTAATATTAGGCCTACTACTATTATTATTATTATTATTATTATTATTATTATTATTTATTGTTCTCTTTCACTGCAAACCTAGCATTCTCTAATCCTTCCTATTTTCTGCCTTTCTCTGTCTCCTTATATTATTATTATTATTATTATTATTATTATTATTATTATTATTATTATTATTATTATTATTATTATTATTATTTATTGTTCTCTTTCACTGCAAACCCAGCATTCTCTAATCCTTCTTATTTTCTGCCTTTCTCTGTCTCCTATTATTATTATTATTATTATTATTATTATTATTATTATTACTATTATTATTATTATTATTATTACTATTATTTATTGTTCTCTTTCACTGCAAACCCAGCATTCTCTAATCCTTCCTATTTTCTGCCTTTCTCTGTCTCCTATTATTATTATTATTATTATTATTATTATTATTATTATTATTTATTGTTCTCTTTCACTGCAAACCTAGCATTCTCTAATCCTTCCTATTTTCTGCCTTTCTCTGTCTCCTATTATTATTATTATTATTATTATTATTATTATTATTATTATTATTATTATTATTATTATTATTTATTGTTCTCTTTCACTGCAAACCTAGCGTTCTCTAATCCTTCCTATTTTCTGCCTTTCTCTGTCTCCTATTATTATTATTATTATTATTATTATTATTATTATTTATTGTTCTCTTTCACTGCAAACCTAGCATTCTCTAATCCTTCCTATTTTCTGCCTTTCTCTGTCTCCTATTATTATTATTATTATTATTATTATTATTATTATTATTATTATTATTATTTATTGTTCTCTTTCACTGCAAACCTAGCATTCTCTAATCCTTCCTATTTTCTGCCTTTCTCTGTCTCCTATTATTATTATTATTATTATTATTATTATTATTATTTATTGTTCTCTTTCACTGCAAACCTAGCATTCTCTAATCCTTCTCATTTTCTGCGTTTCTCTGTCTCCTAATATTAGGCCTACTATTATTATTATTATTATTATTATTATTATTATTATTATTAGTTACTGTTCTCTTTCACTGTAAGCCTAGCATTCTCCAATCCTTCTTATTTTCTGCGTTTCTCTGTCTATTATTATTATTATTATTATTATTATTATTATTACCCGTGGTGGTGGTGTCTTAATAGCTGTCAACAATCAAATACCTGTAGTATACCGGAGACATGACTTAGAATTCATTAGCGAGTGTGTAAGGGTTCAGATACCTATGGATGACGGATTCAATTTGTTAATTGGTAATCATTACTTTCCACCTGATAATGATCCAAAGTGTCTAAAATCTTATCTAAATTTTCTTGAAAATCATCTCGATACACACAATAATAGAGTAGTTTTTCTCGGCGATTTTAATACTCCTGGTATGAATTGGTCATCTGGTTGTTGTGCTAATAACATCCATTACTACTCCAAAATTAAGGCTCAAGAGTTGTTTTCATCTTCTTGCTTTCTTGGATTGAAACAAGTAAATTCAACAGTTAATAACAAAAACTTACTTGATCTTGTATTTACAAATTTAACCGAGACCGAGGTCAATCTGGCCATTCACTCGCTAGTCTTGCAGGATGA